>NW_024080839.1:1854882-2054365 GCF_003009895.1 Hyaena hyaena | reverse complement strand
AAGTCAGGCAGAGAAGGACAAATATCATATGTTTGCACGTGTAGGAGGATTAGGAGGAACTTAACGGAGGAACGGGAGAAGAAGGGGGGAAATGGTGGGGGAAAGGGAGAGAGGCAAACCATGAGAGACTCTTGAATGCTGACAAAAACTGAGGACTGATGGATGTGGAGGGGAGGAGGGATGGGCATGGAGGAGGGCACTTGTGGGGATGAGCACTGGGTGTTATGTGGAAACCAATTTGACAATAAACTATTTAAAAAAAAAAAAAAAAAAAAAAAAAAAAAAGGCGGCTCTGTGATCCGGAGCACAATGGGGGGAAAGGGGCCAGGTGAGAAGGGGGTGCCCGTACTGCAACCCCCCGGTCAGGTGGCCTCCCCTCCACTGTGTGACTCTGAGGAGAGCCCAGGCTCTGCTGCAGCACCCGCACCCAGCACAGCGCACGCTCCGTTTGTCGAATGAACAGAAGAAAGAATAAAGGCACCGTAAGGGCAGCTTCTGATGGCCCTAACGAGACTGTTCTCCCTGGATATCCGTCCCTTCGATTTAAGAGAATGATACACCTCCAGGGGAGTTCAGGTTCGTCCAGAGAGGGCAAGGAGGGGGCGGCTCGACTGGCTCAGGGGTCAGCCCTGGTCGTGCTCATGCCCACTGTGCTGAGGAGGCCCGCCGGCCAAAGCTGACCTTCGTGGTGGGACTGAAAATTCTGAGAGAGGCCACCTGCACACCTAAGCAAATCCCTCCTCTTCCTGGGGAAACAGAAACAGAAGCCTGGTTTCTTGTCTTCTCAGCACTCCTCACTTGACAAGCAAGGGGCTTTTCAGTCACTACAAAGGAAAGGACCTCAGGGGCAAATGCTTTCCTGCGGAGTCTGGCTGACTCTTCAGGATCCTGCCTCAGGATACCCGGAGCCTCACAGGCCCAGAAACATCTACCTGAAGGGAGTCTCGCTCACCTTTTTCACAGCACTGGGTTGGCCCCTGTGGGCAGCCCCGCTACCCCAGCACTCTCCCAGCCGACCCTCACTCATGGCCAGCCGCTAGCGGCCCTACCAGGAGGGAACTAGTAAGTTCCTCTGGCTTGTTTCATCTGAAAACCAGTCACTTGCAGGAAAAGAGGAATTTGATGCAGAGCCATTTCCACAGGGGAAACTGTTCTCTTTCATTTTTCTCCACTTAATTACAAACACATACACAGAGGCATGCACCCACATACACACTAATGCTGATAGGCAGAAATTATTCTAAAATCTTGCAGAAGGTTTCTTTGTTGTAGTGCCTGGGCGGCTCGGTCCGTTAAGCATCCAACTTCAGCCCAGGTCATGATCTCATGATTCACGGGTTCGGGCCCCACATCAGGCTCTGTGCTGACGGCTCAGAGCCTGGAGTCTGCATTGGATTCTGTCTCTCCCTCTCTCTCTGCCCCTTCCCTGCTTGTGTGCACGCTCTCACTCTCTTGCCCGCGCTCTCTCTCTCTCTCTCAAAAATAAACATTTAAGAGGAAAAAAGGTTACTTTGTTTATATAGAGCTTCAAGGGGCGCAATGCTGACTGAATTTCAACTTCTCTGAGGCTTATGATTTTTTTTAATTAAAGGGACGTATATCCAGTTCTTTTGGCCAGCCACAAATTGTACAAGAGCCTGATGTTATGGACTGAACTGTGTCCCCCAAAATGCCTAGGTTGAATCCCTAACCCCTCGTATGATTGTATTTGGAGACAGAGTGGTTAAAGAGGTATTTAAAGGGGGCACCTGGGTGGCTCCGTAGGTTAAGCATCTGACTCTTGGTTTCAGTTCAGGTCATGATCTCACGGCTTCGTGGGTTCAAGCCCCATATCGGGCTCTGCTGGCAGTGCACAGCCTGCTTGGGATTCTCTCTCTCTCCCCCTCTCTCTCTCTGCTTCTCCCCTACTTGTGCTGTCTCTGTCTCTCTCAAAATAAATAAATAAGCTTGAAGAAAAACAAGAGGCATTTAAGGTTAAATGAGGTCTGGAGACCTTACAAGAAGGAGAAAGAGACACTAGGGAGGAACATACACGGCAAAGACCATGTGAGGACAAAATGAGGTGGTGGCCGTCTACAAGCCAAGGAGAGACACTGGAGGAGAAACCACCACTGCTGGCACCTTGATCTTGGACTTCCAGCCTCCAAGACGGTAAGAAAATAAATTCCTGTTTAAGCCCCCCAGTCTGTGGCATTTCATTATAGCAGTGCTAACAAATACCCTTGCCATTCCTTTATTCTCAACTCACCGCTGTTCAAAAATCTTGTCTGTGTAAGGAGTTAAAACAGAAAACCTAGGGCTCCTTCCGTTTCCTTCCTGAACAAGTCAGCCCTAAACCCCTGCAATTAGGTTGGGCTGACGAGGCTGGGGTGGTGGGGCAGGGAATGCAAGTGGATGAGAAGACCATCTGTGCGGCTGTGCAGAGGGGGACGGGACACTGGGACACATAGGAAAAATGATCAAGTAAGTAAATAAATACGCTAAAGAGTATTTATACTGGGAGTCCAGTTCCACTGCCCACTGTCCAAAAAAGGAACTGAGAAATATATGCGTACCGACAGCAACGTAAATCCTCAGTGCAACATAATTTCTTACTATAGCCTGAATCCCATTGGGTTTCAAGACCTTTCATGATGTGCCTCTACCTACTTCTCTCCAACCTCATCTCATGCCCTCACCAAGCTCCAGTCACACTGCCTTCTTTGTGCTCCGTTCTTCTCAGTCTCAGGACTCCAGCTCATGCTGTTCCCTTTGCCTGGAACATTCCAACCACCTCCTAAACTGACCAATTCCTAGTCTCCCTCTAGGTCTCATCCTGAGAGCCACTTGCTTTGAGAGGCATTCCTCTGTAGAATGAATGTTCAGGACCCTTCAAAATCCAGGTGGAGGTCCTAATTCCCAGTGTGATGGTATTAGGAAATGGGGCCTCCGGGAGGTGATTAGGTCATGAGGATGGAGCCTCATGAAGGGATTAGTGACCCTATAAAAGAGGCTCCAGAGAGCTCCCTCACCCCTTCCCCACGTGAGGACATAGTAAGAAGATGGCCAGCTATATATAACCAGGGAGTGGGCCCTCATCAGATACCAAATCTGCTGGTGCCTTGCTCTTGGACTTCCCAGCCTCTAGAAATAAATGTTTGTTGTTTAAGCCACTCAGTCGGGGCGCCTGGGTGGCTCAGTTGGTTAAGCGTCCGACTTTCGCTTAGGTCATGATCTCACGGTTCGTGGGATCGAGCCTCGCGTCGGGCTCTGTGCTGACTGCCAGCTCAGAGCCTGGAGCCTGTTTCAGTCTGTGACTCCCTCTCTCTCTGACCCTTCCCTGCTCACACTGTCTCTCTCTCTCTCTCTCTCTCTCTCAGAAATAAATAAAACATTAAGAAAAATTTTAAACCACTCAGTCTATGGTAATTTTTATAGCAGCCAGAGTAGACTCATTCCTTAGCTTCCCGACCTAAAATACATCCTCTCTGTTCTTCTCTCACAGCCCCCCATTCTCTTCCTTGACCCTCATCCCATTGGTAACTCTGTATTTGCATCTGTGAAATGGCTGCCTCTCCCGTGAGGCTGCGAGCCCAGTAGGGGCAGGACCTACTTATTTGACCACTTATTTGACCACCCTATTTCCCAAGAGGAAAATTACAGTTGAGTATGTGTGTGAGACAGAGACAGAGAGACAGAGAGAGAGAGAGAGAGAGTGTGTGTGTGTGTGTGTGCATGTGCGTGTTTAGTTTATGCATCTCAGATTTCTCACTAAAGCTAATGGTAATAAGTGGAAGAGAGTAAATTCATAACTGTGTGGAACAGTGAGAATAACCATGGGGAAGTAAAAATTAACTATCATGGGAAAGCAGGCTACAACAAACAAGTGTTGAAAGCGTGGTCCAAAAGCTCACTCCAGGACAGGATGAAGGTTTCACAGTCTTAGAGAGAGGGGGAAATCATTTCTAGAATGGGGAATAATTGTAGAATGTATCAATATTCAGCTTCAGCCTTGAACTTCAGCCAAATCTGGTACTTGGCTGTGGCACTTGAAGGTACAATAGGCAAATGTCTCCTCGGCATCACTCCTAGCATCCCTGCACCTGTGCGTGGTCAGTGGTCCTGGGTGTGCGTGCGAGTCTATCACATGGATCACCATCATAACGTGAAAGACAAACAGGCCACACCATTTAGATTTATTGCTAATATCTGAATATTCAGGTTAGCTAAATAAAGAAGCTTTGTTCCTACGTTATGGCACACCTTTTACATTTGACTTCTAAAACATTAAAATTTGAAATTGTGATAATATTTTAAAAATTTGCTAAATTTTCAGGTTTGTTCTTCCATCCTAGAAGTTTGTCCTAGGATGATAATGTCTGGCTTCACTTATATTGATATGTCAATTTATATCAGCCATTCAGCCAAAATATGTAGCATCTCTAACATTAATTAGTGTGCTGTGACATAATGAGATGTTTACTGGCAGCCTTTAAAACACTCATTTTCAGGGGCGCCTGGGTGGCTTAGTCGGTTAAGCGTCCAACTTTCGCTTAGGTCATGATCTCGCGGTTCGTGGGTTCGAGCCCCGCGTCGGGCTCTGTGCTGACTGCCAGCTCAGAGCCTGGAGCCTATTTCAGAGTCTGCATCTCCCTCTCTCTCTGACCCTCCCCTGCTCATGCTGTCTCTCTCTCCTAGAAATAAACAAAAATGTTTTTTAAAAAATGGTATTTTCAAAGAAATCATGATGAATTGGGGATGTGTTTAGAGCATAATCATGGAGATGAAATCAGTTTAGCCATTAATTCAGAGCTGGATCTCTGAAGTCAAAGAAACCTAAGCTGATTCCAAGCTTNTCCCTCTCTCTCTGACCCTCCCCTGCTCACGCTGTCTCTCTCTCTCTCTCTCTCTCTCTCTCTCCTAGAAATAAATAAAAAACATTAAAAAAAAAAAACACTCATTTTCAGAGGTAACAATGACAAAATGGGAAATGTCAGATTCCTGAAATAAACCCAGAGCCCTGATGAGGATCCAAACCCAAGAGGAACATTTTTGTTTTCCACCCACACCGGACCTAAGACCTCTGAATTCAGGGGAATTAATGGTTTTTATTGTCCTCTACAACCACTTCAAAACACAGCTGCTTCCTCCCCGACCAAGTAACCTCTCATTCCCCCCTCAGAATAAAAGAAAAGTCCCAGGGCTCTATTCTGATGGTGGGTGGAAAGGGATGTCAAGTGATCAAAGGTCCCTTTGGAAACACAAGGGACACATATGTGTGCACAGAGCCTTAGACAGTAGACAGAAACTCAGAGCCCAGGCAGGTGAGTCACCGGGGATGCAACTGCTAAGTACAAAACGCCTCCTAAAGCACTCACACCCCTCACCACCAGCAAGTCCCGCCGCCTCTGGGGAGGCCTCGGCTGGACTGGGCAGGGGTGGTGCCCACCTGTCCCCCTCAGCTGTTTATTTACTTATCTGTAAAAATACTCTGCTTTATCTTTAGCACAAGTGGTCATTTTTCAGTATTTTTATTTTTCCATTAAAAAATTTTTTTTATGTTTTTTTAATTTCTGGGAGGGAGGGAGGGAGAGAGAGGCAGAGCACAAGGAGGAGAGGGGGGCAGAGAAAGAGGGAGACACAGAATCTGAAGCAGGCTCCAGGCTCTGAGCTGTCAGCACAGAACCCGATATGGGGCTCAAACTCACGGACCATGAGATCATGACCTGAGCTGAAGTCGGATGCTTAACCGACTGAGCCACCCAGGCGCCCCTTTATTTTTCCATTTAATGTATCTTAGAGATTATTCTAAGATAGAAACTATATTTAAACCAAAATTTGGAAGAAAATAAATGTTTTTAAAAACCTACTTTAAAAAATTTGTATTATTTAAGTAGAGTTGACATACTACATTAGTTTCAGCCCCAAAGCTGTCTAAAAAAATGGTTTCATTTCCTAATCTCCGGCTATCACATTCATTTATTGAGGCTTGAGTTTTAGGTTAACACCGGGATTTAGTTAGCAGTCTGGGAAAACGTTCCTCTCGTAGCTGATACTTTCCTTTTTTCCTTCCCCAGGGAAGAAGAATGAAGATGACCTTCCTACCAGCCTTTCCCTTTTTTCCAATTTGCTTTTTCCAGTGGCTTTCTGCCTTGGCTAATCAGAACTTTCAGAAAGAAATCTCATTTTCAAGGAAACAGTGGCAAACTGCAATGGGGGGGAATAAAAGACACAGCATTCACACAGGCTAGAAGCATGTGTCACGCTCCAGTCAGTGGAAGCACCCAGAGCCTGCCCTGCCTGGAGTCCATCTGTTTGGTCTCCTGCGCAGGCACTTGGGCAGGGGCACCCACCCTCCACTTCCTAGAGCCAATCAGCCAGTGGCCCAGCTCCCTTTGGCTCAGAGGTGGTCCAGGCAGCGTGCTGTGTCACCGAGGTAAAATGATGGCCACACACAGCTCCGGACTACGGACCCATTCTGATGTCTGGAAATGTGATACAGAATGGTTCTAGAGAAAAAACTGGTGACTGGAAGAGGAGAAAGGGAGGAGAGAACCTCGTGAAGCCCTAACGTGATACAGTATAAGCTAGAAACAAGGGAAAATAAAGGTTCGACTTAAATAATAAGTTTTTGCTTATAATCCCCTTCTGGGAATTTCTGACATCAAATTGCCTGGAAAACTTGAACTCGCTAAGTGCCAAGGAAAACAAAAGGTGCTGTATTTTCTCCCCAGAAACTGCATCCTTGGGAGGAGCCCCACGATTAGCAACAGGGGCCGGGCTGGGAGAAGCTCCAGCTCAGCCCATTGTCCCTGTCAGATCACAACATACATCAAGAGAAGCCATCCTTGGCCCCTAGGGCTCTATGTCTCTGTCAAAGTGGAATCTGAGAAAGAAAACCACCAGTGGCAGGTCACAACTAAGCAGCAGAAACATGAACTTGCTCTCCCCATCTTCAGACCTCACAGTTCAGGCCTTGAGGGGTATCCCCATGTAACACGGGCTGGCTCAGCTTGAGGGGAGCATCTCCTCTAAACAGCTGTCTAACAGAGGAAGGGGTGAGGTCACACGCTTACCCAGGGGGCCACAGGTTGAGAAACCCATCTCACAGCAGACTTATCCCCTGAGGCTGAGTAGGCTCAGCGGGGAAAGAAGAAAGGTCGCACAGGAGGTAGTGTTCTCCTGGATCCCCTCAAATTCCTAAATGCTTACCTTGGCACGAGGTGGTTGAACTTGTAAGAACTGAAGACGTCTTGGATCTTTTCTTCTACTTTTGCCTGGTAAGAACGCAGGAGATGGGAGAGAGAGAAAACAAATTCTGATGAGCCTGTATCAACTTCTTCCTCCTGTTGCCACAAATGCCCATTGGTTGCAGTTGCTCGGTGTGGATTTGTACATCACGTACTATAAGACTAGATTCAGGGACTCTGGAGGATGATAGGCTCAGTACAGAAGAAACAGAGAATGCTCTGTACCAGGCTGGCATGACAACCGATTTCTGAAGTAAACCAAGCTAATGGCAGTTCTGGAGTTTGGCATGTGGTACCAGTTACTTGGGAGCAGACAGGGCATTTTGCTTGAGAGACTGACACCTACCTACTCCATGACGTTATTTAGGTGTTGTTACTTAACCAGCCATTGACAAACACGAAATTAATTCCTGCCAAAGGTCATACTCCTTACTGTCAGATCAAACTGTTTAAATACAGATTGAACAGTATTAAAATTCCCTAAAGGATTTACAAGAACATCAATCGCTGAAACACCAAAGAAACAGCACATCTGGTCACTGGTCCTATGTTAAACAAAGGACTCCACAGTCCCATAACACGAAGGATCTCAGAAAGTCAGGTCCCACAAAAAAGGAGATCACCTGTTTCCTCTGAAGAACCACACCACAACACGGTCACACAGTTCAGCTTCTGTAAGGAAAGGGTCCAGCAATGTAGGAGTGGATTGGTTAACAGGATACAGGGTTTCTCCTTCACTGGCATCCCTGTTCTTTGTAGTGAGCCATGTCCTCATTGAGAGTTTGAGATACATAATAATGTCCTTTCTGGGAATTTCAAAATGTATTCTTTATTTCTGAATCACCCACCGAGTTAGAGCACATAGCCCCTTGACATGTGTGCAAGAATTATTTGCAATTACAAGGGGAGCACAGATGTGAATCGTCTAAAATGGCAGCCAGTCTCAAATTATTTATACTTGGTTTTAGGATTTTGGTATTTGCCTCTAAACATGGGTCTGAGAGATAATCTGGCTAAGTGTTCACGATACTTCAAAAAACAGAAGTCACTGTGAGAATCTGACTCAGGAGGAATGAGGAAGTTGTCCTAATTCTTCACTATTCCTTTCTGAGACACTCACACAGGACTAACATAAAGCATCAGCCTAAAAGGAACACAGCCTGCATTTCTCAATTATTCCTTCCTTAGCTGTAAGCTGAAAGGGACAGAAAAATACACAAGAAACATACGTCAGTAAGATCATAAAGATCTGCCTGTAATATACTGTTATAGCTAAGTGAATTGATGAGTTCTGAATGAAACAAAACCAAGTGGGAGGAAAACTCACTTCCTTTACCCCAGTACAAATCCACATGACTTAGTAATATTCCAGGGTGAATGGATGAGCCCATCACATCCTTAGCATTCTGACACTGAGACCCCCTAGGAGGAAAAGGGTTCAGCCAAGAGCCCCACCTTCAGCTTCCCCTCAGAGAACACAGCAGCCAAGTACTAGATGAGGAAAATGGAGATTTATTGCTAAACTCAGATACCTGACAGACATAAAGCAGAACGTGCTTAAAATATTCCCAACACAGTGTCATTTCTCTTCGGATTTCCTAATCACTCTGCTGCAGAATGAACTAGAGATATCCCAATGCAGTTAGTAATGAACTCATGTGTGAAAATCTAAGTTATGAATTCTAATAAATACCTGAGTGTTACAGGTCAGCTGCTCATAAAAACACACAAATAACAATTCCCTTTATCTTCTCTTTAGAACTGGAATATTTTTCTAATGGCTTCATTGAGATATAATTCACACATCATTCAATTTGTCCACTTAAAGTATATGATCCAATGGCTTTTGGTACACTCACACTCACACTCAGAGTTGTGCATCCATCACCATGATCAATTTTAGAACATTTTTCACAACCCGAGAAAGAAATCCTGCACCCATCAGCAGTCACCCCCACCCCTCCCTCCTCCCTACCCCCTGTCAACCACTCATCTACCTTCTATCCTTATGGATTTGTCTATTCTGGATATTTCATATAAATGTAATCACATGATATACAGTCCTTTGTGACATTCTTCTTCCGCTTAACATGTTTTCAAGCTTCATCCATGTTGTGGCATGGACCATAACTTCATTTCTTTTTATTGCCAAGTAAAATTTCATTTTATGGATATATCACATTTAGTTTATCTAGCATTCATCAGCTGATGGGCATCTGAGTTGTTCCCACTCTGGGACTATTACAAATAAAGTCACTATGAACATTCTTATACAAGTTTCTGGATGGACACACATTTTCATTTCTACTTAGATACGGGCATAGACCTAAGGAGTAGAATGGTGGGATCATATGGTAACTATGTTTAACTCTTTGAGGGACTGTTAGACTGTTTTCCTTTTTTTTTTTTTTTTAAAGTTTATGTATTTATTTTGAGACAGAGAGAGAGAGTGAGAGAGCAAGGACACTAGTGAGGGAGGAACAGAGAGAGAGGGAGAGAGAGAGAATCCCAAGCAGGTTCTGCAAGGTTAGCACAGAGTCCGGTGCGGGGCTTGAAACCACAAACTGTGAGATCGTAATCGGAGCCAAAGTCAAGAGTCAGATGCTTAACCGACTGAACCACCATGTGTCCCTAGACTGTTTTCCAAAGCAGTCATACCATTTTACATTTCCATAGGCAATGTATGAATGTTCTAATTTCTTCACATCCTCACCAACACATGTTACTCTCTGTGGGTTTGATTATACCCATCCTAGTGGCTGTGAAGCAATATTTCATTGATTGCAATTCTCTGATGGCTAATGATGTTGAGTATCTTTTTATGGACTTATTGGCCACTTGTACATCTTCTTTAGAAAAATGTCTATTCAAAGACATCATTCTTTTTTTTAAGATTGTTGTCTTTTTATTACTGAATTGTAATACTGCCTTATATATTCTAGACACGGTCCCTTATCAGACACATGATTTACAAAAATTTGCTCCAACTCACAAATCCTCAAGATCATGACCTGAGCCAAAGTCGGACACTTAGCCGACTAAGCCACCCAGGCACCCCTAGAATACAACTTTAAAAATAATGCTTAGCAATTCGCCTGCAAATTTTTTGACAAATAGTAACAGATTAATATAGAAATTAAAAAGAACTCATCTGAGGGGGGCACCTGGGTGGCTCAGTCGGTCATGTATCCGAATCTTGATTTCGGCTTAGGTCATGATATCACGATTATGGGATCAAGACCCACATCAGCTCCATGCTGGGCGTGGAGTTCTTTCCTGCTTAAAAAAGAACTCATCTTGGAAAGAGAAAATCAAAGTAATCTCCAAAACATGCAATATCCTTTTTTGCCTTCCCTTTTCCCTCCCTTTCCTGCAGAGTGTTACATAAAACCTGAGTAAATTTGTTACTGAGAAAACGTAAGCATTCTTTGCTCTGATTCTTTGCTCTGTAGCAGAAGGAAAGCAGATAAGCTATTTGTATACAAAGGCATTACCATAGCAGGCCTGAGACTGCTATCCTTGGAAAGGCCAGCTTGAAAGGTTGACCCTTGGCTGGTGTCTGGAAACCTAAATTTGGAGAGCGTCCCCACTATTCCCAGAACTGAAGAGTGGCTCACTGGACCGAAACTGTATCCACAATCTTGTTTATGCCAAACAGCTACTTTCTTTCTGTGAGTCTGGAATGTTGTGCCTTGCTGGGCAGAAGGTATGTATGTGACCAACCCCCAGTAAGAACCCTGAGCCCCAAGGATCTAACAAGCTTCTCGGGTAGACAACACTTTGCATGCGCTGTTGCAATTTGATGCCGAGAAATGAAGCGCGTCCTGTGTGACTCTACTGGGAGACAAGTCTTGGAAGCTTGTGTCTGGTTTCCTCCAGACTTCACCCTGTGAGCCCTTCACTTGCTGATTTTGCTTTGTAGGCTTTTGCAGTAATAACTCATAACCATGACTATAACCATATACTGAATTCTCTGGATCCCTGTAGTGAACTAGGGGTAGTCTTGGGGACCCTAAACATGTTAGGAGATTTAGAAATTCAGCCTTTGGGACAGAATTAAGAGAAGCAGTCATAACAACTATTTAATATGTATAGGCAAGATCTATAACTAAATTCCTTTTAAAATTTTTATCAAAGTCCTCACTTTAAATATATGACATTAACTATTAAAAAAAAAGAAAAGAAAAGAAAAGAAAAGCTACCAGGGTGCCTGGGTGGCTCAGTCGGTTAAGCGTCCGGCTCAGGTCATGATCTCATGGTTCGTGGGTTCGAGCCCCACGTTGGGCTCTGTGCTGACAGCTAGCTCAGAGCCTGGAGGCTGTTTCAGATTCTGTGTCTCCCTCTCTCTCTGACCCTCCCCTGCTCATGCTGTCTCTCTCTCAGAAATAAATAAAAACATTTAAAAAATCTTTAAAAAGTTACCTTAGCCATGAAAACTCTGAATATATAGTTCTCAAATCAGAATTAAAAAAAAAATCAGCTTCAGTACCGCATAGGGATGCCAAAGCATGCCCACTTTGCCTGAACTGTTCCTTTATCTTGGATTTCCATGCTTCCCTTTCCATTTCAAAGGAACACACTAATCTATTCTAGTCACTCTCTCCTTTCAGCCTGAAAACCCCAATAGGCAAGGCAGTTACCAGTGGGGACAATACAAAGGCTGATTAACAGCCCCATAACAACAGATAACTTTTCTTTTGCATAAGTAGCAAACGGTCCATAGGTTCATTTCCCTTGGGCACAGGGCACACAGTTCATAACCATGTTAATGAAAGTGATATGACTCTTTTGGGAGGAGGATGACAGCCTAAAGCATCTGATCTGTTTAAGAAACACTGCTATATGAAATGTTACAAGAAATATCACCAAGATGAGTCACCAAAAGATTTAGTCCTAAGAGATTAGCTCTTCAAAATTCTTAAATAGCCTGGAAGAGAAATAACTTAGACTAGTTCAAATCACTCACACACACACACACACACACACACACACACATAGAAAGAATCTTGAGGAGGGGCGCCTGGGTGGCTCTGTCAGTTTAGCGTCTGACTCTTGATTTTGGCTCAGATCCAGGCCCGCTGTCAGCGCAGAGCCCACTTGGGATTCTCTTTCTCTCTCCCTCTCTCTCTGCCCCTCCCCTGCTTGCTCTCTCTCAAAAATAAATAAATAAATAAACTTTAAAATAAAATAAAAATAAATCCTTTAGTCGTCTATATGAAAGACAGCAATTAGGTGGAGGGTAAACAGATCCTGTCAACTGTTTTGTATATTTAATATTTTTTATAATAAAATGTTGGATGAAAATATTAAGAATCAAAACAAAACAAAACACTTAATACCCAAATTTCACCATGACTACTTTAGGCCTAAAATTTTTGAAAGATAAATACATTTACAGACACACATACGCTGCATCCATATCCCAAGAGGCCTCGACTTTTGTACTTCTGTGGCCACCTTTACCTTACTCCATTTTAGCAAGAATCCTACCAAATTGGCGTAGCCAGAATATTCTTCTTTTTTTTTTTCCTTAATTCTCAAGTTAGATAACAGACAGTGTGGTCTTGACTTCAGGAGTAGAACCCATTGATTCATCTCTCATGAATGGCCCATCCTTAATATCTGGTCATCCTCAGTATCTGACTGGGTTCCTCATCCTCCACTGTCCCCCAGTGATGTCTGATACCCTGGCCTGCCTTTAGGAGGAATCCTGTTCATTTGGGCTAGCCAGAACCCCTCTTTTCTCCTCATGAGTCCTCTTAGTAAGTTTCCATCCACCAAATCCCTCCACCTTGCTCCCGGACTATAAATTCCCACTTTCCCTTGTATTCAGAGTTGAGCCCAATCTTTCTCCCCTTACTGCAAATGTCACCATAGTAATAGTCTTGAATACAAAGACTTCCTTTAACAAGTGTCATAAGTAATTTTTCTCCTAATAATACTACCTATTGGGGTGCCTGGATGGCTCTGTTGGTTAAGCGTCGGACTCTCGATTTCGGCTCAGGTACTGATCTTAAAATTTCATGAAACTGAGCTCTACATCAGGTTCTGTCAGGCTCTGCACTCACAGTGCAGTGCCTGCTTGAGACTCCCTCCTTCCCTCCCTTTCCCTCTCTCTCTCTCTCCCCCCACCTCAGCTTTCTCTGTCCCTCCCCCACTCACTTGTGCATGCACTCTCTCAAAAGAAATAAGCATTCTGTAAAAACAAAAATAAAAACAAACAAAAAGAACACAATACCACCCACACCCACTGGCAGAGTGACTAAAGTTGAAAAAACCAATACCACCAAATGCTGGCAAGTTGTAGCACAACCAGCGCTCTTATTATACAATGTGGGTGAGGGTATAAAATGTACAACCACTCTGAAAAAGGCCAGCAGTTTCTTATAAAACTCAGCATACACCCACCGCATGATGCAACAATTCCACTTTTAGGTCTTTCCTCAAGAGAAATGAAAATATATGCTCATAAAAAGATTTCTACAAGAATGTAGCATTTATAGCAGCTAATATCCAAAATCTAGAAATAGACAACTGAATCAATTAACAGTGTTAAATCAATAACAGCGTTAAAAAGAAAACCAGAGACCCCAAATAAAGTCACTTATGCTAGGCCACATTACCAAACTGGGACTTAATCCCTAAACTAACTGCACTTTCAACGTCCCCCAGACATGTAATCTTAACCAGTCAAGAATTTTCTGGTCAGTGCCAATAAGGTAACTTGTCACATGGGTCCTCTCCATGGACATGGACATGAAAAGGGTGACTACCCAAAATAAACTTTTTTTCTGTGTATGACTTCCTTGTTCTACCTTTAAAAACTTCTCCCTTTCTGTAGCCCTTTGGAGTTCCTTTCTAGAATGGATGCTGTGCAATTAATGAATTGTTTAATAAAGTCAATTAGATATTCAAATTTATTCAGCTGAATTGTGGTTTTTAACAGATTAGGTGGCAGCACTGAGATCCAAAGAAAACTCTGTGATGACATGTAGAGACAATGACAAGCACAGGTGTGGTGCCCTGCAAACCCTTTTGGGTTCATGGTCTTTCTCGCCATTCCTGAGGGCCCCTGGCAAGATCCTCTCAGGGGAGCACCTCATCTGATTGGCTTTCAAGTCTAGGGTTACTGGTCAACCTACCCTAGTCCTTAGTCCTGGGTTCAATCTGCAATTCTAGGTCAGAATCCTTTCCCTAGTTCCAGTCCACAGTCTCCTCTGATGGAGTCTGCTGGCTTAATTCAGCTTGGAAATTACTGGTGGTGTGCACAGGGGCTGCTATTAGCCAATCTGCAGTAACTTCTAAACCCCAGCCCTCGGTTCCGTCTTCGGATTCCATGCAGGGAACTACTGGTGGCAGCTGCAATTCTCCATTTGTTTGGAATTCAGCCCTCCGCCCCCTTTCTTTGAAGTTGGCTGGTTCAACGTTTTCCTCAGTCCCTAGTTCTCTGGTTAGTAGTGCTGCTTTCTGTTATGTGCACATGAGGTAAAGGCGTAAGTCAAAGAAAAATAATATAAAGAAAGAAAGAAAGAAAGAAAGAAAGAAAGAAAGAAAGAAAGAAAGAAAGAAAGAATGGGATCCTTAAAATCTAAAGAATTAAGTGCTCACCTTCTGGTACATCTGCTTATTTCATATCTAAGACCTATGGTCTCAGAAGCCATAAATAGATAATTATGTTTTGAGTCCTAAAGAACTTGGCTTGGTAACTGTCAGGAGCCCCAAAATAATGCCAGACAGAAAAAGGCCAGTCAGAAGCACAGAATACTTTCCATTCACAGGTAAGTGGTAAAAATCAACTAATGCATCTGGTACTTTCTCTTCTGCAGCTTCTATCTACAGCTCATAAAATGATACACCAGCTTCCATATCATGGACTATCAAGTCTCTTCTTCCTACAACTCTCCCTCTCTTCCAGAGGAGGACCCTTCCAGAAAGCGGGTTTGCTGCCTGAGACTCATGCTAATGCTGAAGATACAGTGAGTGAAAGAATCATTAGTAGATAAAATACAAGAAAAGGATTTCCCTTAAAAAATAAAAATACCCTCAGGAAAAATAAATCTCTTTATAACCAATCCTTACAATGTACCTTTTCCTATAGGAAGTCCTTTTAATCTCTTTATTTTAAATACAAAATACCAGTTGGGGTTGATCTATGGGTCTAAAACAACCTCAATCAAGCTCTGGTTTGGGCTGCTTATAAGAGGTAAACTGATGGTATCAAGAAAAGATGACAAATTAAGCACAGATTTAGCAACTTATTCCTGAGGATATGAACTCACGCTAAGCCCCGACTGTAAACCCTTCTAAAGATCATTTTTAAAAAATAATAAATAGTAGTTAAGTTGTAGTGATCACATATATACACCAACTGGATACATTGTAAAAGAATTCTAATGTTACACAATTGGGTAGTTGTAACTTGGGAAAAATATTCTTACTCACATTCAAAAGGGATTTATCTCAAAAAGCTGAAAATGTGGTCTGGAAAAATATACTGGTTGATCCAAAATGTGGCTCCAGCAAGATAAAAGTACTAAAGGCCAAAGATGTATGTGAAGATTTTGGAGAAAAATGTTTTATAAATAAAGAGGAAAAACAGTATTTCTAAACTAGTGTGATTTTACAAAGTATGTGATTCTAAATAGGTACATGTACCTAAGTTTAAAATGTAAATTTTGCAAGTAGGCATTTGATTTGTTCACCTACATACTTAAAAGTACATGTATTTTTGGGGCGCCTGAGTGGCTCAGTCGGTTAAGTGTCCAACTTCAGCTCAGGTCATGATCCTGGGGTTCGTGAGTTCAAGCCCTGCGTCAGGCTCTGTGCTGACAGCTCAGAGCCTGGAGCCTGCTTCCGATTCTGTGTCCCCCTCTCTCTCTGCCTCTCTGTCTCTCTCTCTCTCTCAAAACACAAATAAAAATTTAAAAAAAATTTTTTTCAGTACACATATTTTCAAGTTGAACAAAAACTTTTTTGGCCTTTTTAATAGGAAAAATGAAGGAAATTTGATATTTGGAATTGTCTTATAGTTGAGCAACATGGTCCATGCTGAATTTCAATAAAGCAAAACCGATTCACCACAGCTAGCCCACTGACCACATAACCAAGCAGGGCTCCAGTCCCTTCTATCAGAGGCACAAAAAAATTAGTAAGTTTGATCACATTTAGTGACTTGTTTCATCCCCATTTCATAATCTTTCAGAGATTATGACTTGAAACAAGTCAATAGTTGGTGCCCAGGATTCATTCCTGGACCCCCGATGTTCCCGCCGTCAGGACCTGCAGTGACACAAGGCTCAACACTCGAAGCCAGCTCCTCAGGCTGTCTCTACATCCCTCTCCATCACCCACCCCCACTTCCATTGGCCTCACCCACCCAGCTGATCTAATTTCCTACCACAGCCAACCCACTCTCTCCATTCCTGGTGGAGTTTTCCCTCCTAACAGCTCCTCTGACAGGAATGGCTGTCCCCCAACTCCATCCTTTACAACCCCACACTGTCCATGGAACTGTCCTGACCCCCTCCTCAGCCCTGGCTTCCGCTCCCCAAACCCTTGCGCAATGCAGTCATAACTCAGCACTTAACTTCTATGCTCTGGTAAATTATTCTGTGGTTGCTTCAGGTACAGTCCTTTTTCTCTCTAAGAGAAAATAACTTTGAGGGCAGGAACTAAGGCCAATAATCCTTCCAGATATCCTTCACAGTTCATTGTTACTTGACTGAATGCTGTCTAATGACCTCATGCCATTTCAAGTGGAGGAGGCTTTTGCCCCTGATCAAGGACAGACTAAAGGAAAAACAGGAGCAGTGCCTACTGTAAACAGCTGTTTTTGGCAAACCTACTACCTCTGAGACTGTGCCAGTATTAACCTATGGCCTGAATCACAGAGCATTTGCAACGGGGGGAATTGTGGATAACACACAAAAGGGAAGACACATCTTGCTTTCTAGAGTTGCAAAAGGTTCCCCATCCACCAAACCCACCAGCGAAACAGCTTGTCAAAGTAGAAATCTTTAAACATACCCAGAACTTGACCACTTCTCATTATCTCTACAACCACAGCCCTGAGCTAAGCTGCCGTCACCCATCACCTGGAGAACAGCAATAGCTTCCTAACTGGTTTCCCGGCACCTATCCCCACCTCCTCACAATCTCCTCTCAACAGTGACCTACATGGGCCTGTTAAAATACTGGTCAGATTGAGTCAAAACTCTCAGATCACAGATCAGTCTGGCTCCTGGCAGGAAACAGATGGCACATTCAAAGTGGGTGATTGGAGGGGCGCCTGGGTGGCTCAGTTGGTTGGGCGTCTGACTTTGGCTCAGGTCATGATCTCACAGTTCATGGATTTGAGCCCCACATCAGGCTCTTTGCTGCCGGCTGCCTCAGAGCCGGGAGCCGGTTACAGATTCGTTTTCTCCCTTTCTCTCTAACCCTCCCCTGCTCACGCTTGTCTGTCTGTCTGTCTCTCTCTCAAAAATAAATTAAAAAAAAAAAAAAAAAAAAACCAAAGTGGGTGATTTGAGGAAAGTTTATAAAGGGACTAGTTGCAAAGGTGTGGATAGGTGTAGGGAAACCACAAGAGAGGCCAGTACTCTGGGCCCGGCAACACAGGGATACTCAATCCCCTCCCACACCTGGAAGTGTGACGAGAAGGAGTGAAGGAGGCACCAGAGAGCTCCACTGGAAGGTGCCTGATAAGAGCTGTAAGTGCCTCCAGCCTAGAGACCCTGCAGACCACGCAATCCTGCAGGAAAGGAGTAAATATGCTGACCTCACTTTCCCTCCCTCTCATCCCCTATCACTACTCCCCATGGCCAAACACACCCAGAAGCCATAAGGCAAGGGAACGTGTCTATGCAAGTTCTCCTCCTGGGGCACATCTGCAGACAGGGTGGAAAAGGATAGGGTGGATCTGGGGAGGTAAACAGAAAACTATCCAGCCAAATGGCTTCCCATCTCAATCAGGGTATTCAAAAGTATACTTCTAATGGCCTGTGAGGCCCTATATGATCTGACCTCATCTCCTATTCTCCTGTTTACTAACCTCTCTCCTCACAGTGGCTCTCCACTCACCTGGCACTAGGGAAGCCTCAGGTCCTTTATACTTACTGCTTTCTCCGCCCAGAATGCACACGGCTTGCTCCCTCACTTGCTTCAGGTCTCAGTACAAGTGGCAGGCACATCATCAGAGGCCTTCCCTTACCTCCTTATATAAAACCTTTCCTGTTCCTACCCCTAATCCATCTCTCTTATCCTGCTTTCGCCTTCTCCACAGCACTGCTAAATAAATTAGATAGATAGATGATAGATAGATAGATAGATCGATCGATCGATCTTCCCCACACTTTGTTGACTGCCTTCTTGGCCTAGAACAAAGTTTCTTTTTTTAAGATTTTTTTAAACTTTTACTTATTTTTGAGAGACAGAGAGACAGAATGTGAGCAGGGGAGGTGTAGAGAGAGGAGACACAGAATCGGAAGCAAGCTCCAGGCTCTGAGCTGTCAGCACAGAGCCCGATGCGGGACTCGAACCACAAACTGCGAGATCATGACCTGAGCCGAAGTCGGCCACCCAACCAACTGAGCCACTCAGACGCCTCGAACAAAGTTTCATAAAGGCATCAACTTGGCCTCTTTTGTTCACTGTCTTATGTCCAATGCCTTGAACAGTTCTTGGCACAAAGAAGACACTCAAGTAGTTGCTGAACAAATAAAAATGTGAATGAACAGTACAGAAGAATCCATAGCTAAGAGGTCTTTACTCTGTTTGTAGGTTTAAATTCCTATAATCAAATTGTTGTTGAACAAATAATTAAGTCTCCTGATAATCAGAGAGGAAACAGGAGACTAGCATTTGTTCTTATTGGCAATGGCACAAAATTGAACCCTGTCGGTAAATCCCTATGAATAAATGGATGGAACCGAAAGATAACAGTAGTATCTTCTGTAGACAACTCCTCCTAACAAGTTTCTTATGAAAATATATCATCACTAACTTACCAAACTAGTACTTCTCTAAGCCTCAGTTTTCTTGTCTGTGAAATAGAAAAGAATTGAATGACACAATGTTTGGAGAGCATTTAGCATAGAACTGGGACCCAGTAAGTGGATACTACTGATCATCAGTAGTGTTGGCACTGAGGTAACCATTAATATGAGATACTATATCATCTTCCTACTCTCTGGAACTGTTTATCCCAGACTTTTAAAATGTGAGCCGGAAGAATGACATGGAGAAGACAAGTAAGATGCTCTATTATATAACACACGGTAGAGCCTAGATTTGAAAGACACCATATTATAATCATGTAACATATCAGAACCTAGCGTCCACACCTGGCCCAGGCCTTGGCTGACCCTTTGACAGCCCAGAATCTTGCTGCCTCCATTTTTTTGTTTTTTACATTTACTCATTTTTGAGACAGAGACACAGAGCCTGAGTGGGGAAGGAGCAGAGAGAGATACACACAGAACTCAAAGTAGGCTCCAGGCTCCGAGCTGTCAGAACAGAGCCCAATGCAGGGCTAGAACTAATGAACTGTGAGATCATGACCTGAGCTGAAGTCAGATGCACAACTGACTGAGCCACCCAGCCACCCTTGCTGCATCCATTTTTGCATCACTTATTATGCCTAGACATTTAAAATATAAGTGCTAGTGTTTCTTGGCAGGAACTAAGCAGAGGCACTTCACTGAAAAAAAAAAAAAGTAGTACAGGAAAAACAGAGCAGATTAGTGAAACTCCTGATACTGTTCCTGTTTTTTACTTACCCCTTAAACGTGGAAGTCTCTGTTCTGGTCTCCAAATTAACAGACCAGCTCCTGATTCCCATTTCTCCACCAGTATTCTATCTATATCCTTATGTGCTGGGTCAGTTCAGTTAATTACATAAAAAGTAACCTAATAGTCTTATGTCACATACAAAGGAAAAAGCTTGACCTGAATAAACTCTACAGTCCAGTCACTTAGAAACACTGCAACGATCCTATAGGTTTTCCAAAGGTGGGAGTTTTCTTTGCAATTTTTTACAAAAGGTTTCTGTAGAAAGACACATAGGTGGGCTAACTAAGCTGGGGGGGTGGGGGGGAAGAGGGTAGATTCAAAAGGTAATTGTTTCCTTTCCATGCTAAAATCCATGTAGCACAAATCTCCCGTTATAATATTCTTTCTGCTATCATGTGTATAATTGTGTATTCAAGTCCTTGTTTTGTTTTTAATTTATGATTATATTTATAGTCATAAATATACAATATGATAACTATCACTATGAATTTTGCCTAAATACAGGATTCCAAATTCAGGTATGAAAGTCAAAACAAGTCCCTGCAAGGTTAAGCCTGGAGACACATCTTCATAAGAGATCTTATTTTAGAAAGCAGTCTGATGCTTATTTGTTAGTGCTAAAAAGAAACATTTCAACCACTTCTAGTGACAGGCAAACATTTCCACAAGACTTGGGAACAATTCCAGTTGCAGAAAGAAAAGGAAAACAAAACTAGAGTTCACTACTCTTTCCTCAAACACTTTTCAAAGTGATAGGTTTGAGGCCTCAATGAATGAAGAATAAGTCATCTAAAATTTATAATTTTCATTAGCGCTTTCCAAATAGTATTGTTTTCCTGTCTGTTTTCCTCAACCAGGCTGTGCCTTGCTCGTTGTCAGGGACGGTTTTATTTCTTTGTATTTCCAGCGTTTAACATTGTGTCCAATACTTTGCTGGTGCTCAAATGACTGAATGACTAATAACATGCCCACCCACGAGGTAGGCCCTACAGGATCTGGCCCTGTGGGTCAGAAATTAAACAGATCATGGAATGGCATGACCTCAATCTGGCCGCTTCTCTTCCCCTCAAGGTCCCAAAACTATGAGCAAGGTGAGAAAGTGCACTATCCATCCTAGAACCTCCCAGTGTCCCAGCCGAATGAAACAAGCTGCCTGACCCGCCCGGGTTACTTCAGTCCACCAAGGTACAGAACACTATTCTCTCCACTTCCTTAAGCAGAGAGGACTCAGGTACTGTCATCTCCTCCAAACCCAACCCTGAGAACAACCCCTCCCCAACCTGGCCCCACAAACGCTCCATTCCCAAGCCAAAGCCTGGGCGCCCAGAGCGGCCAGAGCTTCCCAGAGGGGAGGCGCCGCGGTGCACTGTGGGAGTAGTAGTTCCCCGGTGAGTTCCACACCCGGACGGCCCTGCGGACCGGACTCTCGCTCCCAGAAGCCCCCGCGCGGGCGCCTCGCTCAAGCCGGCCACCTCACCTGTTCTATGGACGTGACTGTTTCCACCGAGTCGTCCTGCAACCGCTCCCGCGCGTGCTCGGGCCTCAGACTGTACAGCGGCTCTGACCACACAGGTGAGGAAGATGGAGGGCAATAGTAGGTGAAGGAACTCGGAGAAGCCATGATCAGGAGAGCAGCGGGCGGTGTATAGGACTCCCTTCGTCAAACAACAACGCGCATTGAAACTCCAGCGGGCTAAGGCGCTACGGAGAGCGGATGGAGTCAAAAAGTCTTTGAACGCGAATTTCTCTCCACCCACCTACACATCTTCAGGGAGCGAGTTATTGGGATGCTGCCGCCCCCCATTGGGCAGAGTTGCTGCTGCAGGAGACTCAGCTTCCTGGCGCGCAAGGAAGGGAGGACGTGTCTGTCCATCTGGATTTCATTTAAGACAGACGGTGTAGGACGCCTCGGTTCCTTACGCAAATTAACCCACGCACGCAGGCACACTTCAACATTGTGCTAATTGCCACTTAATTGTAATGGCAGTAGTTCGCAGTTTCTAGTGCCCAAGAACCGTGAGTGTAACCATAAAAACATTTGACAGCTCTCCTGACTCAGACACTCAGTCACTGACAGAATCCTGGACACCTTTGGGTGCATGACAGCCGCCCAGGAGAAGCAGGCGACTTCTCAACAACAGAATTGCTTTCTCGTTACTCAGTGATGGAGGGAAGAGGCCTTGCAGTTGTTTTCTATCCCCCGGGGAGTTACAATGTGGTAGCAGGAAGTAAAGTGCAGTAGAAGGAACAAATATAAGTGAAACGACAAAAGAAATATTCAGTAGGTTTTTGAGGAGCACCTACTATATGTCAAAGGAATACACTGTGACAGGCCCTAGGAATACAAAAGTGAACAAAACAAGGCCCCTGCCCTTGGGAACCTTACAGTCTAGTGAAGTAGAATTAATGAGTGAACATAATGTATGAAGACTTGTGGTTAATGGTATGAAAGAAAATAACAGGGTCTAGGAGAGAGGAACGTAGGAGGGGACTAATTAGATTGGGTGGTCAGGCCAAGCCTCTCTGAGGTCTGAGACCCAAAAGATGACAAGGAGCCATCCTCATGAACCATATGAGCTGCACTAGAGGAAGGAACAAGTTTGAGAGAACATTGCCACAAATATACGTGTGTCTGTTTATTAATTCTGATCATTTAATCTGACGGTGTTCAGAATAAAATTCTTATTGACTGGGATTAATCATCATATACACCTCCATAAAAATGTTAAAAGTTGTGATTTTAGGAAAATTCTATTTTGGACAAGGAGTAGAAGAGAATCTCTTTAAGGGCCCACATCAGAAGGACTGCATCAAAATTATAATACCAAGACTTGATGCAGAGGGGCTGAGGTGCCATGTTAACAGACTTTCCAGATAGACTCAGACAGCCTCCTGCTCAGAGTACTTTACTCTGTTCCCACTCAGTTTCAAGTCACATGTCTTGGACCCAAGGAACTGCGGTGTGGTATTTCACAACCAAATATTCCCCCCGTATCTGCCTCTAGTGTTAAATAGAAGTGCTCAGAAATCATCTAAAGATGAGGCTGGGATGGCCTAAAGGCCTTAGGCAGTTAAACTATCACCATGCCCATTTCAGTGGTACTGTTGCTGAGTTAAATCCTGTAGGTGGCAGGGTGTTTCTAAATCTGAGAATAAGAGACTGTGTGGGCTAGGGTCAAGGATATGGCTGCACTATACTTCCCTCTCTATTGGCCTCTAATTGTCTTTCCTTTAGTTCTGTTTGGGGGGAAAATGGTCTGATATGGTCTGAGTCACATCTAAGGATTCAGCCTTTGTAAAGAGTTGCTTTGCAGACTAGAAATTTAAACTGAGCTACTGAAAGGGTAGCTGGAATTTTGTAACACATTGTTTTACCTGTTACAGGTGCACCTAAAGCAATTGCAAATTGTATGCAAGAAATAGAAATCCATTTCTGAAATGCAGTCTCCTCTGTAAGAGGATCTGAAAGGGACATGGCAAGACTCTCCTGCAAGATGCTGTCTGTTCATTCAGTAAGTATTTACTGAGTGTCCATTATGTGCTGGGCACTGAGCTAAGTGCTGAGGAGATAGTGGTGAAAAAGCCAGACACAGTCTTAACCCTTACAGGGCTCAGGATTTACCAGAAGAAACAGGCATTAAACAATCATTACAAAATTGACCATTTCATTCCAGTTGGGGGAAATGGCATAAGGGGGAAAAGAAGCGCAGGCCACTGTGAGACTGTATAACAGGAGAAACTTACTACGGTAGCCTGGAAGATCAGGAAAGCCTCACATGAGGAAATGAATTAGTGTATGCAGGGTGAGGGGACATCCCAGGCAGAGGAAACTCAATGACAACCGAAAATCAAATGAAATGTAGAATGAAAAATATGAGGAGTTTGTACTCTGGATAGCACTGAGACGACTATTCAGCCTTAGATCAGCAGTGGCCCACCAGTTATCCTTCCTCTAGGTTTGAGCAAACCGCTGGTTCAAGAAGCAGAATGAACATAAATACTGGCAGTATGGCAAAGAATAATAGACTTAGAGGAGAAAATAATAATTAATAGCAACTTCAGCTTGGACTGCAGATGGTTTGGGTTTGTTTTGCTCAAATGCCTGCTGTATTTCTAAATTAAGCTGTGAATTGTAGTAGTTTCTTTAAAAATGATATACAATGTTGATAGTACTATTTTGTACTTTGAAGAGCAAGAAAAAAAATAATGACCTAAATGAACCACTAGAGGTCGCTCCTGACCCTAGAGTAAGCTGCTCCAGTAGGCTTCAAAACTGCTCTCACTGCATTACTCACAGAACCCCATATGTCTGCATGAATTGTTTCTTTTAATATCTTGTGAAAGTATGTAATCATACACATCTTGGAAAGACTAGAAAATGGAAAAAACTGATCTGTTATCCTGCTAGATTGTTAATTTCGTCCCCACATTTACTCCTCCACCAGCATCTGTGGCCTCTTATTCTGTCCTCCCTGGCCCTCCTGTTTTCCCTGGACAGAATGACTGCCCAGCTCTTTCTCACATAGGGCCAGCCCCACCACCTCCCCTTATGTGCACCTCTACCCCAGGATGTCATTCCAGCACTTCTCCCTGTACTTGATTATGTCCATCACCCTCAAACAGGTTTACTTCTCCATTTTGGGGGGGGGGGGGAGGGAGGGAGAGACATTTTTAACCCACTTGATTCCACTCTCCTTCAGCTACCTTCCTATTACTCATTTCCTCCCTGTCACTGTCTCCAGTTCCTCTCCTCCAAGTACCTCTTGAACTCATTCCCATGGGGCTTCCCCAACAGCTCTTGTCAAGTCCCAGTTAAACTCCATGTTGCTAAATCCAAGGGCTAGTTCTCAGTTCTTATCTGCCTTCCTGTTTGACTTCCTAGCAATATTTGTTATTAGCATTCCCTTCCCATTGAAATATTTTCTTTCTTGTAATGTCTAGCACTAGCCTTTACTACTTCTTCATCTTCCTATGACCTTAACTTTGGAGCACCCCAGGGCTCTGTCTACATTCATCTCCTGTGAGCCTGATTAGTCTCAATGTTTTAAATACCACCATTGGGTTGAAAACTGCCTCATTTATATCTCCAGCCTGGATCTCTCTCCTGAAGTCTGAGTTCATATCTAATGTCCTGTTTACATTTTCACTTACATATCTCACAAGGATCTCAAATAGTATGTCTGCAACAGAACTGCTGGCCTTCCCTTCCAAACCTATGCACTCAGTCTTCCCCATCTCAGCTATGCTAACTCCATCCCTCTGCTTGGAGTCCATCCTTGATGCCTCTCTTTCTCTCACTCCCCATAAATCTTGTTGGAGATATATCCAGAATCTGACCACTGCTTACTGATTCCATTGCTGGTGTGCCGGTCCAAGCCAGGTTACTGTTATGTGGATTCTTACACCCTTCTCTTAACTCCCCATTTTCTGTATTTCTGCTCTTGCCCCCCCATGCAGTCAAGTACAAACTCAAAAGCCAGACTGAACCTTTTCAATATAAGCAAAGTTACGCTTTTGCTCAAAGCCTTCTTCTCATGTCACTCAGAGTCAACATCAAGGTCCTTAACCAGGGCCTAGAAGGCCCCAGTTAGCTAGCCTTTTCTCCTTGTACTCTCCCACTTGCTCACTCTGTCGCCTTGCCTTTCTGTGTACACTCCAGGCATATGCCTCAGAGTGCTTATGCTCATATCCCCTCCCTGCGATGCTCTGCCCCCAGGTATAGACGATGCTTGTCCGCCCACATCTTATAGTCTTTACTCAGATTCTCAAATTCTTTAGCTTAACTCAAATTCCTTTAACTTAAGGCCTTTCCTGACCTCCTCATATAAATTGAAATGCCATCATCCTGCACTAATACTGTCTTTATTTTTCTCAACAGCACTTTATCACCAGCTGACAGACCTTGTATTTAATGTATTTATTATATTTTCCAGAATTATAAGCTCTCAGGGCAGAGGTTTTTGTATTGTTCATTGCTTTTTCTCTGGCACATAACAGGTGTTGAGTAAGTTAAATGATTTGAGTGATTTCCAGTCATTGTAATAAACATTTGAATACTCATTTCTGTAACATACTGTAGAAGATAATGACAGTGAACATAATACTAGCCTTATCTTTCAGGAGCTCACTAGTTAATAAAAATAGACACTGTATAAATAGAAAATAAATATATTTAAATAAATATAAAATATTTAAGTGTATAAACAAAATAAGACAATATATATACAAACTGCATTGGGAGAATAGGAAAGGAACAGTTAATTTTAAAGATTTTTTTTTTATTCATTTATAATCTCTACATCCACGTGGGGCTCAAACTCATGACCCTAAAATCAAGAGTCACATGCTCTCCTGACTGAGTCAGCAGGTGCCCCAGGAGTAGTTATAATCTATTTAATAAGGATAGCACGTTAATATGTAATATTTGTATTTAGTAATACTTCCAATAGAATAAATATTCTCTGGTAATAATTTTTTTGTTTATTTATTTTAAGAGAGAGAGAGAAAAAGCACCAGCAGGGGAGGGGCAAAGAGAAAGGGAGAGAGAAAGAATCCCAAGCAGGCTCTGCACTGTCATCACAGAGCCTGTTGAGAGGCTCAAAATCATGAACTAAAAGATCATGACCTGAACAGAAATCAAGAGTTGGACACTTAACTGACTGAGCCAACCAGGCACCCCTCTGGTAATAATTTTTAAATGACTACATTAGAATTTGGAAATTGTGAAACTCTGTTTTTTATTCTTATTTCCTGTAGCACACAAAAGGAAATAGGAAAAGCTTCAAATCATTCATAAAAGAATAGCTTTCTGAGTACAATGATTTTATGGCACAGGGAACGAAGAGCTGCACTTCTCAGAAATCAACAAATCATCAATTACATATACCTATTATATGTAATATAATACATATTGTGTTATACACAATTTTTTATTGTGTTATACATTTGATATAAAATTATATCAAATTATATATGATTAATCATTACATATACTCTATTACTGAAAACCTGTAGGAAAGTATTGACTCTTAGTCCTGTTTGATCATGGCAAAAACTATTTTACCAGCAGATACAAAATTGAAGCCATTTAAAGAGCATCGTTCACAATGAGAAGCCTGAGAAATGATTTGAAACACTGTTGAGAGATAATGTCAGAGGTATACACTCCAGAGCATACAGGTGACTCTCAACCCAGGCTGTGCCTCTGAAAATAGATCCTTACAGACACTAGTCCAGGCCCACTGAGTCAGAATCCCTGGGGCTGGAGCCCAGGCACATGCATTTTTTAATACCCAGGTGGGGTTGGGAGCCACTAGGAACCTTTCTACGTGGCAGAAATGTTGACTGTCCACCAGAGTTCCACTCCCCTTCCAGAACAGGTAGTCACAGCTGAGCACTGACTGCCCAGCAGTCCCCCTTGCATTTAGACAGGGCTTTGTGACTGAGTTCTGGCCAGTGGAACGTAGGCAAGAGCAATATCCATCACATCCAGGCCTTGCCCTTTAAAACTTTCTACTTGACCGTCAATTTCCTCTCTTCCCCTCTCCCCCAGCAGGATGTCAGAACCTAGGGCAGCTCTCCATATTCAAAAGAACTTCATGCCAGGTGTTATCAAAGTTCAAAATCTTATTTAACAAAGAGACCTTCATAGTTTTATTCCACGGGACAAATGACCATAATGCCTTTATAGATTCAAAGTTACTTTCTGGATGAAAGTAGATGTGACCTCTTTCAAATGTGTATTATCACTACTCCTTTCAAATAGCCTTTTTTAAGTTTGCTAATTTATGAGTACAAGGTCAACTCTCCCCTCCCCTGTCAAGTGTCCCAAGGTTTTGTCTTCCCTATGGAGTGTCACAGAACCCCTCCCTGCCTGCTGGGTACAAGGCAGTCTCAGAGGGGGTCTTAGGTGTACAGTTAGAAAAAGAAAACCTGTAATCTTGAAATGTGATGGCCTTGGACTATGGTATTTCCCAGTCCTTGTTGGTGAGCACTTTCCTCAATCCCTCCTGCATGGCAGATCTTATAAAAAGTAATATGTTGTTTTTAAATTGGGTCCCACAGTGGGGATCTGTATTGAAGATAGCAGACCTCTGCCACCCTGGGTGCTGAGATGACTGTGGAACACAGCCACCCCCGCTCCGGCTTCCTTGCTGCCCAACAGACTGCATAAGAGGGAAGTCTTATGTGAGCACCTGAGATTTAAGGGTTTGTCTGTTACAGTACCCTTAACTGATACATATAATGACTCATTCCTACATAGACTCCCAACTGCAAGTTATATCTTGTCCTCCCCAAACATAACTTTGACAGGAAAAGTCTGATGTGACGTACATTGCCTGGTTGGTGATTTTAGTTGTATCTCTCAATTCTAGTCTCATAAAGGGAAGACTTTTCTGAAGGTTCCCCATAAAGAAATCCTCCACATTGACATGCCTATTAGGAAGCCACAGGAAACACAACTTTCATGTCCTGTTCTGAGAAAATGAAATCACTCCTGAAAACTCTGTGCACAGGAAATACCTGATGAGGCTCGTGGATTTATTCTTTGTCATGGGCTGAATTGTGTCTCCCTATTTTGTATGTTAGAATGTGACTATTTCCGAAGTTAGGAGCTTTAAAGAGGTAATCAAGGTAGAATGACGTCCTGTGTTTGGGCACTAATCCAATGTGATTGGTGTCTTTGTAAGAAGAGGAGAGTAGGACACAGAAGGGCATAGAACATATGAACATGAAGATGGCCAGGTGGAAGGAGAGGCCTTAGAAGAAGCCAAACCTGCCACCACCTTGACCTTGGGCTTCTAGCCTTGAGAACTGTGAGAAAATAAACTTCTATTGTTTAAGCTACCCGGTCTGTGGTACTTCATGATGGCAGTCCAAGCTGACTAATACAGGCTTGAAAGTGGTGGCCAGGACAGCAAGGACAACCTCAAGTGGTACTGTGGGACACTTTGTGTTAGCTTAAATTAGCATCCGGTTTCTTTCCTTTGGTCCCCAACCCCAGTATGACAACTTACCTTCTCCCCTCTTCTTTTATTGCTTGAGTCTCTTCCCCCCTTTCTCTATTTATCAGAGATAGAAAGGCAAAAGGATGGTGGCACCCGGCTGGCTCAGTCAATAGAGCTGAGACTCTTGATCTTGGGGTTGTAAGTTCAAGTCCCTTGTTGGGAGTAGAGATTGCTTAAAAATACAATCTTAAAAAAAAAAAAAAAGGAACAAGTGTGAATGAACAGAGGACAATACTGAGATGATGGGGGGCGGGGGAGGGAGCTTCCCTGTTTCTTCAAATCCTGAGATAAGGCAGAAATCTTCCTACAAGGTGATCACATCACTTACATCACCCAAAGTTGGAAACACGGGTGTGAGTCTGGAAGACGCACAGGGTTGTGCTAACCGGGAGCCCCAAGGTCCAGGTGTGTTGGCCTCAGCAGTGGGCTGCCTACTGGCGCATCTCTCCAGTTATTCAGCCGTTGCTATGGCAGATCCCTCAGTGGTGCCCTGCTGGCTGTTTAAACATGGAGCATGCTCAGTGTGATTGGGTTGGGGGTGGCAGGAAGCAGGGGCAGGCACTTGTCTCTTTGGTAAAAGAATGAGTATAACATAACTGAGAGAGTGATTCTTGAGGGCTTCCTGTGGGAGAGTCATCAGCAACCATTCCTCAGATGTCTCCCAGCTCTACGAAATCTGTTCCAGTCCAACTTGACCTCAGCTGGGGAGGATGCCCGAACGTCCTACCGAGTGCTGAGGTAAGGGGGTGGAATCAGGTATTTCATTTATAAAGTCCGTGGTTAAAGCAAACTGTTGCTTCACTAGTTTATATGGTTCTTTTGCTAACTTTGTCCTAAAATATCAGCCCTTCAATCTCACAAAGTGTGTGTGACACCCCCCCGCCCCCCCCACACACACAAAGAAAGAGAGAGAGAGATGTATTTTTGAAAGTAGCTGAGCCAGGATGTGAATGGACAAACCAGATGTCTAGCTTGGACTTCTAGACGATTCCTTTTTTCTTTTATTTTCTTTTTTTAAGCAGTGTAAGCTACTGAATTTGAGGTCAGCCAGGCATAATGAAATATCCTCAAAAAAATTTTTTTATGAGTATGAGTATTTATTTCCCTGGATTCATTCAGGAAACCTCATTCCCATCTTGCCTAAGGAAAGCCATTTTCTTCAAAGTGAAGTTTCATCTTGGACTAGGAACTTACCTCAGGTTGCATCTTCTTTCCTGTTCCGTGGACAGAAGCAAGCAGAGAGCCACTAATGGTCCCACTAGCAGGCCTATGGAGAGTATCTACCATTATGATCCCAATCAGTGGGAAGGCAGGTCCAAGTCCCCAAAGGGGATCAGGCCGAGCCCCCCTGATCACACTGTGTGTGGTGTTGTGGATGAAAATCACAGCAGGAAAACATCCCTGACCATCTGTGGCATACACTTACCACCTGTGTATGCATAAGGAAAACATTATGGGGTGGTTTTTGTCCCTCAGCATTTATTGAGTACTGTCAAGTGCTGAGCTAACTCCTGCCCACACGTTATTTCATCTTTCTAACAATCCTGTGAAGATATCCCTAGTTTACAGATGAGGAAACTGAGGGGTAGAAGGATACTAGAACATGTTCAGGGTTGCACAGCCTGAGTGGAGGATCTACGGCCGGAACCGAGTGAGCCCAACTCCAGAGCCCCAGCATGCACCTGAAACCCAATGTAAACCCACTGAAGAGAAATACACCTGGAAATCTTAATGGAATTCACAGGGTCTATTTTCTTTTAGTGTCATCAAAGTAGGTATCAGATTCAGGAGTTTTTCCTCTATATTATAAATTTAGACACATTGCCTGAAATACAACTCTTGAAGTGAAGAAGATAGCTTTCCTTGACCTATTACTGAAAATTACATTCTCTATCCAATACTCAGACACACACCTTTCATCGTTTTTTAAAGATCTAATGGTCTGAGCTTATTCACCCCTAATACCCTTTCTTAGGAATACACAATTTTCTAGACTCCAGAAAACATGTATTTGCCTCTCTCTGGCACTAACACATTCAGTGGTAGTAAATCGGCCTTGGAAGAAGCCCATTCATTCTTTGGTGCCTTTGGTATACACTAGCAAAAATATTTAGTGGTCTGAAATAATGGATTGGGGTCCTGAGCACCTTACCCTAAGCAGCTTAGACCCAAAACAGATAATTTTGCCTGCACGAAGGGTTGTGCATTCGGAAATGTTTTTATGATCATCGATCTTTTCCTAGTGAAGGTCAGCAGAAATTTTCCCCATTTAAATTAAAACTGGGATAAGGGGTTGGGGGAGGGCGGACACAATCACACAAGGTTACAGGGAAGCCAGATGGCAGACACAGAATTCTAGCAACACTCTGTCGAGTGTTCCTGGAGACGGTGACTTCAAGAATAGATGGGTGTTTGAATGCAGACCCTGATCGAGGTCTTCAGACCTGGGGTGAGCCCAGGAGAGGACCAACTCTGGGCCCCCTCCCCCGACCCGGGAAGGAGTTGGGGTACTGGGGCGGGGCGCGGTGAGCGAGGCCAGGTTCGGGATGGGATTTGGGGAGAAGTGCTGAGACTCAAAAGCCGAGTTTGGTAGAGGTGGGCTGGGTGGGTGCTCACCCCAACTCCCGCATTCAGAGCATCCGCACTGTTTCCCACGGGTGGTGGATCCAGCACCCAGTGGGTGGGAGGGAGCTGGGCTCCAGCCCGGGCCGCGCACCCTCGGGCCGGGGAGCGCGCCCGCCCGCCCCAGCCCGCCCCAGCCGCGGGGTCGCCGGGCACCGCGCGCGCTCCCCGCCCCCTCTCGCGGGACGCGGGCGGCGGCGGCGGCGCAGGGGAAGGGGCGGGCGGGGGCCGCCGTCGCTCTCTCCTCCCACCCGCGCTCCCGCCGCGCAGCGCTCCCCGGCCCCGAACGAGCGCGCGAGGCCGGCGCGGAGGCCGGCCCGGCTTCCTCCTTGCCGCCCGCGGCTGTCCCCGGGCGGGCGCGCGCCGCGATGGCAGCGGCCGAGCGGGGCTGAGCCCGCCGCCCGCCGGCAGCCCCCGGCCCGCGCCCGCCCCAGCCATGGCGAAGCAGTACGATGTGCTGTTCCGGCTGCTGCTGATCGGGGACTCCGGGGTGGGCAAGACCTGCCTGCTGTGCCGCTTCACCGACAACGAGTTCCACTCCTCGCACATCTCCACCATCGGTAAGGGGCGGTGGCCGGAGGGGGGGGGGCACCGTCCCCACCGGCACCGCTGCCCCAGGCGGCCCCCTGCCCCAGCCCGGGAGAACTGGCCGCCGCCCCTGCTAGAGGCGTTGGCGCGGGAGGCCAGGACCAGGGAAGAAATCCTGGTGAAGGGCCACCGCCTGGGACTTGAGCCTCGGGTCCTGGAGGTGAGGGCGTCCCTGCTGTTGTCCGTGATTAGGGATAGGTTCTCCAGCCTGGCGCTGGGGAGCCTTCCCATCGGAGCCGAGACCACCGGGGCGAGCGTAGGCCTGGGGACCCCGAGCTGGGGCAGCGAGAATCGTAGCCACTGAAATGACTTGCCCACACCCGCAGGTGGAGAGGGGGAGGGGAAGTGAAGCCCGTGCTCCGGAAGAGGGGTTCAGGGTGCAGAGCCGCGTCACTGAGTCACTGGGTACCCTCAGTTCAGGGTCGACCCAGTGTGGAGCCGGGAGGGGAAGACAGGAGGCAGGGAGGGGCCAAAGGGATTGAGTTTCCAGAGCACAGCTGTGAAGGTAAGCCACAAGGTGGGACACCTGGAGGAAGGCGTAGATTCGGTGAGCGTGTTGGCGTGTGAGAAAGGGGCGCTTAGTAGCCAGCTCCAGAAAAACGGTTGGCTGAAGATTTGTTTTGAAGGAGGCCGAAGAGGGTGAAGAATGTCAGGACTACTGGTCCACACCTGAGGCTCACATGGCTGTCCAGGACCCACCTTCCAGTACATCTCTTTGATCTGGCAGTGTGGGAGCCTATGCTTAGAGGGACAAGAGCTGGTGGCTTCCCAGAGAGACTGTTCTGGGAGGGAGGGAGTGGCCTCCCCTCTGAGGGAGTTTCTCCCCCTTGGACGTTGAGGGGCCTCCTCCTTTAGGAAGTCTGAGTTGAGGGAATCCCACCACATACAACAGCCTTCTCCCCCTTCCTGGGAAAGGACTCCAGCACCCAGCTCTCACTTGAGGCTTCCACCCTCCCTCCCATCGCATGCTCCTTGCCAAGAGAGAAGAGGGAGCAGGTAGAGCCAGAAGGAACAAAGCCTCGTGGTTAGGAGGCAGTCTTTGTTGTCACATGGACCTGGAGAGCTCACTTTGGGACGGTATGACCTTGAATATCACTTAAACTTCTGAGCTTGGTGCTTCTCGTGTGTAGAATGGGAGTAATAACAGTACCTACCTCCTGAGGTGTTGCAAGGATTGAATGAGATCATGTTTGTAAAAGCACTTAGCACAAGCTCGACACAGGTGATGCTAGGTATTACTGTTACTGTCCTTGAGCTCGCAGGGTCTCATCCTCTCTTCGCCATCTTCAAGGGACCTAGGGTAAGGGAACAGATAACATCTTTCTTTCTCAGGGGAGCTGTGAGGCAGGCTCCTAGGAATTCTGGAGCTTGGGCTGGGCCACAGCTTGGATGAGAGATATCTCAGAGGGATGGGCAGGGTACTAGAAGCCAAGGGAAGGCTGCATGCCTCTAGGGGAGGCTCAGGGCAGAAGAGGCATTGAGAAAAGGCCTAGGAGTGAGCAAGGTAGGGGCTGAGGAACCAGATGGGATATGGGGACAGGTTGCAGGTTTGTGGACAAAGGGCAGCAGATTAGCACTTAAGGAAACTTTCCGTGGCTATTTTTTTAGATGGGCTTGGTGCCAGGAGCTGCTGAGCTATTACAGAGGGCTGTGGGCTGCTGGGGGGTGGTCCCCGGATTTTGTCTGATGAGCAGTAGTTTGCACCCTGGTGTCCTGGCCACATTTCTTCTAGCAGTGGCCTATTTTACCCTGGAGCACTTTATTCATCCACCTCATTCAGAAGCTCTTGGGCTCCTTCTCAGTGTTGTTAGGGACGCCAGCCTCCTCTAGGAGACGGGTCCCACTTTCCCACAGACAAATGAGGGAACCGATGTTTCAGAAGGTGGCCCTTCTGAGGCTTATGCTTTCCTTAAGTCCCTCGCTCCCAAATTGTTAATCTTATGTCTCTTCCACCTCGTCTCCTCTCAGACACCTCCTTCTGGCTAATAGACAAATGTGCAGTTTCCCCTCACAGGTCACAGGGACTTCCTCTGAGTCCCCTGAGGGCCCACCACTTTGGAGGCAGAGGTGAATCAGCAAACTGAGTGGGAGTCTCTCTGTTACACACTCCCCATGCCATTTCCTCAAGGTCCTTGGTGTATGGACCTAAAACCTGAGCATGTCCTCTGCTTCTGATGGCTGGGTCCGCCTTGTGCCACGATGCAGAGGACCGTTTAGGAGTTTGGATTCCATGGAAAAGGAAGAAACTTGTCTTTCTTCACACCAGCCTTTTAAAATCTGCCCACTGGGCTTCTTCAGAGCCTTCTTTTTTAAGCTAACTCAGGCACTTGTGATTTGTCTTGGGTATGTTTTTCAGCATTAACTAAGACTTAGGGACAGAGTTGGATGGTCAAGAAAAGCTTTCCCTTCAGTGCTAATAGAAAGTTTCCCACGGAGCTGGAAAGGGCAGCCAGGAGGCAAATCAAGGAGCCAAGAAAATGGGTGCTCCCAAGTCACATTCGTTAATTTATCCATTCAGAAAAAATGTGTGTGTCCTGCAGCTGGGATCAGTGCTGAAGACTCCAGGCTGCAGAATCCACGTCATCACTTCTCTCAAGCTGCTCCTTGTCTGAGACACATTCTTATACCGTGCCGGACGTTGATCTAGGCACCTTTCCCGGAGCTACTTTTGTGAATGGGGAAAACGAGGCATTTCACCAATTATTGCCAAGACAGAGTTCAGATTCTTGGATCATGTTGATATCACCTAGGCTGGCACTTTTGTGATTCACTCTTTATGCCATTTACTGTAAGAGCCTGTGACATTCCAGAGAAGGCCCCCACCAGGGAGCAGTGAAGAAACCTCCTGGGGAGGACGAGGCACTGACTGCCCTTCTTCTTTCTAGTCAGCAGGTGGCCTTGAGCTGGATGCGTGCCAGGAGCAAGCCTTTCCCCGTGCAGCTGTGCCCACCGGATGGGGGTCGTGTACCGGTGTGCAGCTGATGCCTTAATGTCCTTTACTGTGTCCTCACCTGTTAAACTAATTAATTAAGGATTCACTACAAAGCACTGTGCCAGGCATTTTAGAGACCGATTCCATCCACCTTTTCCTGCCCACAGAAGCCTGTAACCTAGTTGGGGAGCCAGAACACAGGCAGAAAGAGGTGTGGCCACAATGAGATCTGGAAGCACTTGGTGAAGTGCTCATCAAATGTCAAGAATCAATTATGATCATTGTTACTGTTAACCAAGGCCTTGCAGGCATTATCAGCAGCTAAATATCAATGCGAGGGTGCAGGAGACAAGCAGTGGTTGGTGAGGGGATGGTGAGTGCTACTGCTGTGACAGAATGCCAGAGGAGGCCAGACGAGGAGGCCCTGCTTGACTAGAAGCTGCAAGGGAGGCTCTAGAAGGAGGGGAGGCTGAGGCCAGCCCTTGCAGCGTGGGCTGCTTTTCAGTTCCTGGAGAGGAAGGAGCAGATGGAGTAGAGACGACAACGGTGGGAATTCAGTGGGTGTTCATGGGATTCTGGGCAGTCTGACTGGAACAGAAGGGAGTTTTAAGGGGAAGAGTGAGAACATTCCTCTGTTTCTCTCTCTGTCTCCGAGACCGTACTTTAAGTGCCTTGAAGGTGAAACCAAATCTTATTACTCTTTATTTTCATCATCCTAGTATAGGGCCAGGCTGGAGCTTTATAAATGTTGAATTAATGGATGAATGAGAGCAGAGAGCACTGAGGGCCTGGCTGAGGAGGTGGGCCTTGGGCCTTGGCAGTGGCAGAGCAGGTGTCCGAGCCAGGGAATAACATGGTGGAAATGCCACTTGGGATACTGGCTGGGAGAGAGAGAGCTCAGACCTGTGGCAGGGAGACCAGTCAGGGGCGCTGGTGGGCATGAGGGACCCTCCCAGCTCCTCTCTGCCACACTCCCCTCCTGTAGCACCCACACCAAACTGCACCCTGTCTCCTGCCCTCCTCTCCCTCCAGGAGAGGAGAGTCATTTGAACCAGTCAACCTGGAAACTTCTGAAAGGGCCTCATGGGATCGGTGCTGCCTCCCTTATCCTGCATGACATCTACGTGCGGTGGGGCCTTTGATTTCCTTTCTGCATGGTGGCGGGGAGTGACATGTAAGCCACAATCAAGCTGAAGGGGCAGTCTTCAGTTTGGTTTTCTCCCTCCCACCCTTGGTCTTCCCGTAGTGGACGTGGCACATGGTCTCTGGACCTTTTTGTTTTAAAGGCCATCTGGGTGCCAAGGAGGCTGTCCAGTGATTTTCTAGTTTGACTGGTTGAACCACCGCTATGGCCTCAGGGCTCATTCCTCAGGCTGGCTTTACTGCTGCAGAATCTCTTTCTCTGGAAGTTCTGTTGGAACTGGCTTGGGCAGCCTGTGTGACAGGGAGGGAGAGGGCTAGGGAAGGCATGGATCACGGGGGGCATGGAACCTACCAGGGCACAATTGCCTGGGCACTCGGGCGTGCCCGCACCACGAGGAGCCTGGACCTGTACGGACACAGGACCAGGTGCGTCTGTGTGCCTCACTGCAGGAAGGGCAGGCAGGGGAGAGCAGCCATGGGCAGAACAGAAAGAGCACTGACGTGCACGAGAGTCCCCATGGCCTTACTAGCTCCTGCCGCCTTCAGACACTTACTTAACATCTCTTTCCTTAGTCTCCACGTCTGTGAATCGAAGAGAGTAACAGAATCTTTCCTAAAGGTCATTGTGAAGATTACAGAGGCTAATGGATTTAAAGCACTTGGCAGAGCCTTCCATAAAATGGTGGCTGACGCAATTATTTGATTATTGCCATTATTATTCTTATCATTTGTTATTCCTAGCTCATAAAGAAAGTTTCGAGATTAATATGCTGCCAGCAATGCGCTTTGAGGCCATCGTCTTTGCCATTCACGCATTCAGTGGTTTGGGCACTGTTGATGGACATGCACCGTGAGAGGTGCCTGTGAGGAGCTGACAGCAGTGAACACACAGGGGACAGGGCACTGGCTCACTTCCCTGAGGTCACAGGAGTAGGCTCTGGGTTTCATCGCGGTTTCTGTGCCAGCCCCCCACCCCCCACCCCTGCCCCAGCAGCTCCAGACTCTGAGAAGGAAGAGGGAGGGGGGAGGGGGGGAGGTCAGGAGACAGGTGACCTGAAAGGACTGGAGAGGGGCTCTGCCTCGAGGCTTGGGTATCACCCTAAGCCTCAGGCCCCCATTCCACACCCTCTCCCGTTCCCCAGGGATGTGATCCGTGAGAACAGCTCCAGGAACCCTCAGAGGCTTTCGTTTCAGCTGCTCTGCATACCTGTGCCACCTTGCCGGCTCTGCAGAACCACCCCCAGCTTTGAGGTCCCTGGTTCCGGCCCCCTCCCCTGCTCCTGTTCTCCTACCATCCTCTCCCGCTCCCAGACAGCTTGGTGATGAGCTGTGTAGCATGAAAGTCGATATTTGGCCATTACCCTTCTACCCTGATTGCCAGTTCTTCTCAGAGTGCCTTCTTCTGTAATCTAATATTTGTGCCTGTTTCCCTGTAAAACTGCCAATTTTCTGCACAGGCCTCTGACCTCTCCTTGGTTGGCTCTCCTGCCTGGGCAGTGTGCTTTGTCGGAGGAGGGGGGTGGTGGGTACAGAGCTTCCTGGATATTTAATTCCTCCCACTGAGGAGGAGAGGATTAATCATCAGCCTGGTTTCACAACAGGAGAAACTGAGGCCCTGAGAAAAGTGATGGCCCACATCTTGAGTGTAGGCGCCCCAGACTTGAACCACCTCTTCTGCAGTTTGCTCATCTGAGAAGACCCTTGCACAGGCCACCAAGGAGAACGTCTCTCCAGTGAGCCAGACGTGTGTCTCCCCCACTCACCGTGGGCTCCGGGATGGAGCCATGTTCCTGCCCCTGCTGTTGGCCAAGTCTGCCTCCTAGTCGTGACCCTCTGGGGACCTGTCAGGGACGAGGATTGAGGCATCTGGCTTGGGGACCTTGGAGGGTGAGATCTGAGTGTTGCCCTCGTATTACTATTTTGATAATAGATCTCCTGAGAACTCTGTGACTGCGGCCTTGTAATCTATAGAGAAGGCTGACAGTTGGCTTCAAACTATGGGTCATTCTCTGATTGCTCTTCCCTGATTAAAATTTGTTCTCACCAATCTTATCTCCTGGAATGTACTGAACGTCATTCATTCACTCATTCATTCACTCACTCACCCACACATTCTTTTTTTTTTCTCTCCTTGATTCAGTTTTGTTGACTAATATGTATTCTTGTATCTGCTTTCTGCCAGGCAATGAGAATATGAAATGAATAAGATGCTGCTTTGCCCTCTGGGAGCTCAGAGTACAGACAGTTGTGAAGTCAGGCATCCAGACAAGCAGAATAGTATGCAAAAGCAATGTCACAGAGAGGTGATAAATTCCTCTTGGGTTGGTTGGTAAAGGCTTCAGAGAAGTGACATCTGAGTGGCTCCTTGAAGACTAAGTAGGGTTCCCCAGGGGCAGGGGGTCGGGGAGGAGGTGCTGTGGAAAACACCTCATGATGTGGGGCTTCTACTCTTCCGCCTGGCTGAGCCAGCTGGTGGCAGCCAGGCCATGATTGTACCAAGTTCGGTTCTACTAGATCCTTGCTAGGAGTTTCCTTTGTTGGCTCTGTGTGAAGGCAGACACATCTGGAGGCCTTGGCCCCTATCGGATGTTTGCTCCCAGCTCCAGTTTTTTCCTCTGGGAACCTTCTGTTGCCTGTCAACATGGCCCTGTCTAGGAAGAGGCTCAGGAGGAGGGTGGAGAGGTGAGTGGTCAGTAGCATGGCAGCGGTGCCCACCAACCATTCAGCAGCTCTGGGAGGCAAGGCCCAGGTCAGGGGTCTGCCAGAGGAGAGCAGGACAGGGCTGGCTGGAGCACACGGCTCATGTCACTGAGGCCCTATGTAGGCTTATGCATGTGGCAGTGGAAAGGGCAAGGGGAAGGGAACTGGTGTGTCTCGAGCGCCTGCTTAGTGTACCTATTGTGTGCACGGGAGCAGTGTACTTTATACACATGAGCAATTCAGTATAGAGATCTCATCATAAAGTGGGGGTGGGGGGTGAGGAGTTCCCAAGTTGGCCTTGCTAGTGTTTGAGAAGTTTCTTGGTACATTCTTCAGGTTAGAGCCTCCAAACAAGTTTTTATGTACATTTGAGGTGTACATGTGAGGCTGGGTCCCCATGAGATCCCAGAGCAGGGAAAGGCCTTGCTGTGTTTCCCCCTTTATAACAAGGGAAAGAATCATGCGGGTCCCTCTGCCTTTTCCCTTCTGAGGAACTTCCATTTTGACTGAAGGGTGTTCCTGCCTGAGGGTTATTTGCTGTTGCTCATGCCTGGGGCCCTGGTCCCTCAGGTCTCTGCTGTGCTAGTACCTTCTTGTCACCCAGGTCTCAGGTCAAATGTCACCTGCTTTAAAAGGTCCTCACTGAGGGGCGCCTGGGTGGCTCAGTCAGTTAAGCATCCGACTTCGGCTCAGGTCATGATCTCACAGTCTGTGAGTTTGAGCCCCGCGTCGGGCTCTGTGTTGATAGCTTGGAGCCTGGATCCTGTTTGGAATTCTGTGTCTCCCTTTCTCTCTGCCCTTCCCCCACTGACACTGTCTTTTTCTCTTCCTCTCAAAAAATAAACATTAAAAAAAATTTTTTTTTAAAAAAAAGGTCTTCACCGACCAGCCAATTGAAAGCAGCTTGCATGTGGATCTCCTCACTCTCTACTCCCTTATTCTGCTCCTGCCTCCTAACATCACTCTGAAATTATGTGTTAGTTGTTTTCCTTATTATCTGCCCTTCCTCTGTAGAATAGAAGCTCTCTGAAGACAAGGATCTTTCTGTATAATTCACTGCTCCGTCTTCTAGTACCTAGTTCCCGGCACATAGTAGGCATTCAATAACAGTTTGTTTGTGTGAATGCATAAATGAATGCACGCATGCGTTTTCCTGGAGGACTTTTGCTCTTCCAGAGGGAAGCTGCCAGTAGTGTTGGTGTCTCAGGACTCCTAGACAATGAGAAACTCACTATGCTGCACGTGGGTTTGGGACTGAGAGTAGAGGGGGAGGCTTCTGCGAGGGGTGAGCAGTTTCCAGCAGCGCCTAGCTTTTCTGCACAGATGCGTCCTAGGGGAAACTCAGACATAGCAGGGAATAAGGAAGTGTGAGCGGGGTCCTCCTTGGTGAATGCAGAGACGAGGGATCGGGGTCTTAGACTGAGGTCAGTATTGCCCGTCGCTCAGTCACTGGGGGTGTCAGATGGCTGCTGGAGTGACCTTCCACGACCATCTCACTGCTGGGGGCTCTGGACTAGGGAGCTCCTAGGGCTCAGGTACTGGGAACATGCATTCCTCCCAGTCTCATGGGACCCTGTGTTTCACCGGGAAACACTTCTACATGATAACAGCCCTTGGGGTTCTGGGCCCTGGGTTTCCAAAGACTGGCCCTTCAAGATTTGATGTGAAGGTGGTAGCCTTTAGAGTTGTTCTGGTCCCTGTATCACCTCTGATCACATTGAAGGAGTGTGTGTGTATGTGCACGCGCGCGCACGCATGCACGCATTTGTTTGTGTCCTTAAGAAGAAAGGAGGGAGAGAGTATCATTCTAAAATCTGCAGTCTTTTTTGCAGGTGGTATCTGAATCAGAGCCACTGACTCAGTGTCCTGGAGGTTAAAACGTGGCCTTGGAGTTAGAGGATCAGGATTCTGTCTGCCAAAGACCAGGGTCGCCTCTTTTATTTCGGCTTCCCATCCCTGCCAGAGCAAGACAGTGTGAATGCTGAGTAATGCCTTTGCCCAGAGAGCCTGGTGCACCTTCTCCCCAGGATGAGGCCAGCATGAGGCACAGTCAATCTGCCGTTGGGGAAGAGGAGGTCAGGTGGCGGTGTGTGGTCCAGCAGACAGCGAGGCTGTGTCCCCAGACGGAAGGAAGGAGAACGCAGCAAGTGGCAGGTTTGGGGCAAAGATGCTCTACCCCGCTCCCCTCACCCACCTGGTGTGACATTTGTGTGCCAAGAGACTCTTTGAGATTTGTCTCTTAGGTCACCTTCTGTATCATTCTTCCCGTTTGTCCCCTCACTTGTCATTCAGGGGGAAGATGGCATCATTTGCCCCTGGTGTTACCCGTCTTCTCTCTTGCTGAGAGAAGGGGATTTTGAAATGGGGATTATTCTGATGCCTTGTTGGGGATGGCAAAGTCAGGTGCTCCCCACCCCCCACCCCCACACACACAGGGTCTGCCTTTCCCTAAAGCTTCTATTGAGGCAATTCAGGGTGACCTCTTTGGAGGTGACCTTCTGCCACAACCCCCGTGAGCTCCACGTGTCCAGCACATGCTGGTTTCCTGCCAAGGAGGGGCTGTAGGCCTTCCCGGGCCTTGGCCTTGGTAACTGGAGCCACCCTGGCTGCAGGGATTGGGTGTCTGCCTTGGGTTTCAGGTGTATTAAGTTGTTCCTGTTGTGGCGTCTCATTGCTGATGAAAAGGCTCAAGTCACGCTGCTGGTCCTTGGGGCTGTGGTTGATCACAGTGATAACATTTGGCATCCAGAAGCACCTTATTTCCACTTGAAACATGTGGCACTTGGCAGGCAGGTAGGCTGGCACCTGATGTTAACCCATGAGGTGCCTGCCTGCCAATAGGCACATCTGACTTTGCCAGAATTTAGGTGGTAGGCAGACTTGGGGGAGCTCTGTGGCAGGTGGCATTTTCTTTTCATTGGAACACTGTGGCTTAGAGCTGCCCCCGTCCCACCTCCTGCCCCACTCTCCTTCCTCTCCCAACATGAGCCCCCCCTACTTCCCCGAGCTCCTTCTGTTCCCCACACTGTGCCCCTGGGCTCCCTGCTGTCCTCATTCCCAAGGGAATGGACAGCCTCTTCAGCTAGCATTTCATAAAACTCTAAGTGTCAGGCCCTGTGTTACTGGCTCTACACCTTCCCCCACAATAATCACAAACTCTCTGACACGAGGGGCTGTCATTCCCATTTTGCAGTGAAGAACAGCAGAGAGGTTAAGAAGCTTATCTGAGGGGCTCCTGGGTGGCTCAGTTGTTAAGCGGCCGACTTCGGCTCAGGTCATGATCTCTCAGTCCGTGGGTTCGAGCCCCGTGTCGGGCTCTGTGCTGACGGCTCAGAGCCTGGAGCCTGTTTCAGATTCTGTGTCTCCCTCTCTCTCCGACCCTCCCCCACTCGTGCTCTGTCTCTCTCTGTCTCAAAAATAAAATAAACATTAAAAAAATTTAAAAAAAAAAAACTTGTCTGAGAACACACAGGTAATGAGTGGGAAAGGCAGGATGGGAGCCAAACTGACCACACCGTCGTATTCCAACCGACCACGCCCCTGTTCCTCCCTTCCTCCTTGCTTCCCAGGGCTCTCTTTGGAGACAGGTGGTGATGGGAAAGGGTGTTCTTTCCCCTGAATGTGCCCTGTTCCTTCCTTCCACAGTCTTCACAGCACTTCACTTCTAGACTGAGGGGCAGTAAGCTCACCCCCTCAGTCTAACAGTTTACCACCCCCGGGGAACCGTCTCCCCTGTCCTGTCCCTCTGTCCTGCCCCAGCTCTCAGGACCCAGAGGCCAGCCTTGCCCCTCCTTCTGTTCTCTGCCAGTGGCCCCGTCACTGCGCTCCAGGGCTCTGGTTGTGGCCTGACAGTCTCTGAGAGTTGCTGCCGGGGAAGCAGAGGCTGTACAGACAGGGACACAGCAGGAGCCAGAGGCCACCGATGTAGCGAGGGCAGCACTGTCCACAGTCCTAGGCAGCAGTCGCTTAGCTGAGGAACTTTCCTTGCCGATGTCTGTGGCGCGGGTACATGGCAGGACACACGTCCCTGCTCTCGAGCCACAGACACCCATCCTCATGCTCCCTGGGACAGGGGGATGCCACTAATGGAATTGCCACCTTACGCCCGGCACTCTGCTGGAGTGGAGGCAGAGATTTTAAAAACAAAAAATGTATTGTCAAATGCAAAATATACTCCCTTCCCCTTAGGTACGTTACGTCTGGCTAGGGCTGGAAGACAAAAAAGCAGCAACGAGCAGGGAATTGGGGGGAATTTTCCTCGCAGCCCCATTGTTGAAACACCTTGCCTGCCTGCCTTGGGGGCAGGGGACAGCCACAGGCTGTGAATCTTCGGGCTCCCCTAAGAAAGGGGGATGTGAGTGGGCTGGAAGGCAGAGTCTGTACCAGGACCCAGCACCCCTGCCCCCACTCTGGCCAATGCGTTCCGTCTCGAGGCATCTCTTGCTTCTCTGCACATCTGCCTCATGTTCCTCTAGTTACCGACCGACCAATCCTGTCTGCACCATCTGGAGGGAGCTGGTTTGATTGGCTTAGCCAGATTCCCTTGTCACTGTTGGGGGTCACCACAAGGCCTCCTTTGGTGAGATACCCCCCTCTGGTCCATCTAGGAGCTGCTTATCCACGGAGAGGACACTGCACCCAGCCCTGCGTCCCTGAGCAGAGGCTTGGGGCTGGGCAGTTCCGGCCAGAAAGGGACGCTGGGTGTGGCAGCTGCCATGACTGGCACCTCTGAGGTGCTGAGAGAGAAGGATGAGCTGCGCCTCGTGCTTTAGGCACTTGGTTGGCAGAGGGCCCCCATCTCCCTGACTTTCCCGTCCGGGGCTTCCAGCGTCCCCAAGGATGTCTGCTGGAGCTGCATGGAGGCGATGTACTTGTTTCTTCACAGCACAGTGTTCCCTAGGCCTGGGAAAAGAGGCTGGCTCTCCTGTAGGGACAGCGGTGTGGCACTGTGCAGGCTGACGCGTCTGGGCTTAGTGCAGTCCTCAGCTGTCTCAAGGAGCAAGGGGTCCCCTGAAAATAGGTTATGGCGGGCCTGCTCCACAAGTGCCCAGGGCCTCACTTCCAGATGCCTCACAATAGAACAGATATGGGGTGTGCCAAGGTGTCTGTAGCCGTGGGTCAAGAGAGCAGTGGGTGGGTGTCAGGAGGCCAGTTTTCTGGTTCTGGCCCAGCCACAGGGTGTGGGAGCATGAAGATGTCATGTGGCCACTCTGTGCCTACGGTAGTAATCACCGCTCTTACCTGCCTCTCAGGGCTTGCTCGAGAACTGAGGGCTCTGGATTCCCTAGCAAATGGGTGTGCTAGAAGTGTCATTAGGAGCCTTGGGTGTGGCTCTGCCTAGAGATGGGCTAGACAGTGATTCTCAAACTTCAGTGTGCCTAACAGTTAGTAGGTCTGGGTGGACCTGCAGCGTCCATTTCTAACACGCTCCCTGATGCTGTTGATGCTGCTGGTCCCTGGATTAGCAAGGGCAGTGGGGTAGCAAGGGACTAGACCATGTAACCATTTGTACATCAGAGGTTCTCTGGGTTTGTTTTCCTGGATGCTCTCCAGGAAGCTGTTATTCAGCAGAGGGATGAGAGAACGAACTCTTACTATGTGCCCGACCACCTACTATGCACACGCGCTTCACACCCACTGCCTAATTTGTATCCCACTACAGCCCTTAGGAGGCCAGTGGTATTCTCATTCTACATATAAGAAAAGTAAAGCTCAGAGAAGCGGAGAGTTGCCCAAAGTCACACAGCCAGTGCCACAATCAGGATTCAGACCCAGGTCTTTCTGATTTCAACACTGGTGGATAGCTCTTTCACTATATCGTAACTCAAACTTTCCTCTAAAAATCACCCATTGCCCTGTTAAAAATATATGTTCCTGGGCCTTGCTCTCTGAGTCTCCCTCAGCGGGTCTAGGCAAGTGAAGGTAGCAGCATTAAAAAAAAAAAAAAAAAAAAAAAAAATCACCGCAGGTGATTCTAAGGCAGAGCACCTGCAAAGCACACCTGGAGAATGGGAGGCCACCCGTGCTGCCTCACCTGACCCTTCAGGTGCAAAGGATTAGTCCAAACCTCAAACTTCAGCGTGAGTCCAGTCCAAATCTCAAACTGGAGAGCTTGTTGAACTACAGATTCAGGGGCCCCACCCATAGAGTTTCTGATTCCATAGATCCAAGGTGGAACTCAAGAGTTTGTATTTTCTAACAAGTCCCAGCTGATGCTGATGCTGCAGGCCTGGGGACCACACTTTGAGAACTACTGTCTAGAAGCCAGCTTTCCAAAGTGTGATCCATGGACTGATAGCATGGGCCTCACTTGGAAGTTTAATCCAGCATCTCAGGCCTCACCTCACAGCTACTGAATCAGAGTCTGCATTTTAACACAATCCCCACGTGATCTGCGTGCACCTTAGAGTGTGAGACATCTACCCTAGAGGACCCGGAATGAGAACACACAGGGGATGGAGGTGGATGGAGAGTATTTCTGCTCCACATAGAGTGTGGAGAGCAGCAAAGAGGGGCTAAACTGTTAGGATGAGCACCCAGAGCAGGTGATGAGGAGCTGAGAGGAGAGGCTTGGGAAGGACAGAGGACTCTTTCCCCCAAGGAAGGCAGAGAGAACAGGGGCCCACTCCGAAGAAATGAGGTAGGCCTCAGGAATGGCTTCATCTGGCAGCATTCATCTTGCCCCTGGAGAGTTGAGAAGAAGTTCTGTGGAGTGCATGGCACTAAGGGGGCAGGGGAAGGGGGGAGGAGGAGGGGAATGAAGCCTTCAGCAAAGGGACAGTGGCTGCCAGGAAAGTGATGGGTAAACACACCTCTGTATAAAGTGTGCTGAGCAGCTATGAGGGCCCCACTAAGGTGGGAAAGCAGGGGTCTGTGAGTGACTAAACAAGGCCAGCGTCTTGACTCCCCTGCAGTGCTCAGTGGCAGAGAAAACCAACAGCCACACAGAGGGCCAGATTGGCAGGCCAGGGGATGATTGGTGGGTGGACACAGTGGGAGGTCCAGGCTATGGGACCAGAGAGAGTAGAAAGAATAGATTCCACTAGAAGATCACTGAGCAGTTCATCTTTAAATTAAAAAAAAGGGGTGGTGGTGGTGAGGAAGATACCTCAAAAGCACTAATTTCCTGTTTCTTCCTTAGTGCACATGAATAGCCAAAATGGAAGCATTTCACTTCTCTGAGCTCCACAAATCTTGGTGGGCAGGAGGACCTAGGTTGTGAGAGGTTGGGGGTAGGGATGCTGTGGGCCCCCAGCTCTCCTCAGCCTTGGTCCCTGGCCACCCCGCTAAGAAGTGAGAGAAGAAGGAGAAGGAATCCAAGCCCAGGGCTCACTCCCAGGGCAGCTGCATCTTCTCGTCAGTGCTGCCTCTTCCAACACCTCACATTCTCACACAGTGTCCCCTAGAGCTGGGAGCTCTTCCCCTGCTGCGCCCTGTTCAAGGACCTACAGAGAAACCAGTACAGTATAGTTAAGTCCTCTGTATCTAGTTAGTACACAACTCTCGTTCCCCTGAGAAGCAGTGCTGGGGGTGGCCAGGGCTCTGGCATCAAACAGGCTTGTGTTCCAGTCTCTACCACCTGCTGTGCTGACCTTGGGCTATTTATCTTCCCTCTTTGGGCCTTTGTTTCCTTTCCATTAAGCTCTGTAAGGTCAGAGACCATATGTCTTTTTTTCTTTTTTTTACCACTCTTGCACCTAGCACTGTGCAGGGCACATAGTAAGTTCCCTTCTCTCTCCCTCCCTGCTACCTTGTGACCACTTTGCACAAGGCACTGTCCTTGGCCAGGTTCGCTGGGCTAGCGTGAGCTGGTTTGATTATAAAATGAACAAAATTGCTGGTTCTCCTGCGAAGCCGGCGCTACACCATGAAAGAACAAGAATTTCCTGATTCCCTTCCTTGCCAGGGATGGCAAGAAGCAAATTCTTGACAACTGTCTGGGGAGGTGTGAGCATGCCCCTGCCGCCACCCTTCCCCCCCCCCCCGCCCCCACCAAGGCCAGGTGCCCTCCACTCTCGCTTTCTCCGCACACTTGGAAGAATGGCCGCCAGACATTGCCCATTTGGAAAAATACAGCTCAATAGATAATGAATCAGCTTGGGCAGGTGGAAAATGATTCACGTCTAACCAACTTGATTTAGTTTGGGCTGTCCATTCTGAATCTTTTCCTCCCCTCTAATTCAATGATGATTGGCCTCGATGGTGAGAGGGAAGGGCCTGAGTTTAATCTGCCTGTGTTTATGGAAGCCTGGGAACAGGCTGGAGGAGGGGAGAAGAGTTCCTATTGGTAAAGAACTCATGCCGAGGGTGAATAGCGGTGGTGTTGGAGACTCTGGGACCTTTGGGGTCTTAGGGGCTGTGTGTTTGGTGACTAACGTCCATCTGGAACCGTGCCTTTACCGTGTTCTCCACAAGAAAACTGGTTAATGATGCTCATTCCCGACCTGTCTCCAGAGAGTACACAAAGACTTAAGCTTAATTAACCTACTAGATACAGCTCTTGAATCACTGGGCACAGTGCCCGGGCACAGTTAGGGCTGGGAAGAGGCATCATGATAAAAATGTCTCCCTTATCTCTGTCGTCTCTCAGATTCAAGCCTGTGTGCTGCCGGTGCTGCTGACTCCTGCAAGTTTCTCCGAATGTTTCTGCCTTGGGCTGGTTTGCCAAACGCCTTATGTTTCCTGTGTCTTGTGGCAGCTTAGCCCCTGGAGCCCTTGGGCAGATGAGCCCGAGGTCCCTGTTTGTGTTCCCTTCCCTCTCCCCAGCTACATGGCGTGCCACTGCCTCTTCTCCTGGTCACTGGTGGTCATTTACAAGCACCCACTATGGACCAGGACTGTATCAGGTTATGATGAACTGCAGTCAATTGACTATCTCCCAGGTGCCAGGCACTGTATCTCATCTGGTCTTCTCAGCCACCTTCTGAAATGATTGGTAATGTCCCCATTTTACTGATGAGGAAATGGAGGCTCAGAGAGGAAAGGTACCCAAAGTGATAGCTATGAGTTAAATGGCCAGAGTCAGGATTCCAGCTCAGGCCTGACTTCAAAGCCCATGTTCCTTCTAAATAAAGAAGTAAACAACAGTGCCTCCTCCACCAGATCCACCGGGCCTTCTTGGGGACTCTGCTAGGTGCTGAGGGCTGCGTACACAGTCCTCTCTCTCCAGGGTCTGTGTGCCCCCGCCCACATTTGTGACAGCACCACACTCCCTCCTGGTTATTAATAAGGCAGAGAGGGGCGCCTGGGTGGCTCAGTAGGTTAGGCATCCGACTTCAGCTCAGGTCATGATCTCGCGGCTCGTGGGTTCAAGCCCCGCATAGAGCTCTGTGCTGACAGCTCAAAGCCTGATCCTGCTTTGGATTCTATGTCTGCCTCTCTCTCTCTGCCCCTCCCCCATGCATTCTCTCTCTCTCTCTCTCTCTCTCTCTCTCTCAAAAATAAAAATTTTTTAAAAATTAGGCAGAGAGGGGCGCCTGGGTGGCTTAGTTGGTTATGCTTCCGACTTTTGCTTAGGTCATGATCTCTCGGTTCGTGGGTTTTAGCCCCGTGTCGGGCTCTGTGCTGATTGCCAGCTCAGAGCCTGGAGCCTGTTTCAGAGTCTGTGACTCCCTCTCTCTGACCCTCCCCTGCTCACGCTCTCTCTCTCTCTCTCCCTCTCTCTCTCCTAGAAATAAATAAAACATTAAAAAAAATTAGGCAGAGAGAAAAAAAATAACAAAGTTATCTCCCTTCCAGGGGGGATAAATAAATACCCGCAGTTCTCTCCAGAAGGAGAAATAGGAAGACTTCATGCTGAGGAGAGCGAGACACATTTGGGGGCTGAGCGAGACAGTGATGGCATGGATTCCCCCATACTCACTCTGCTTCCTCCTGTACCGCCTCGGCCCTTTACCCATGTCAACTCTCAGGTCAAGGAGGAAGGGAAGCCCCCTTCAAAGCCCTGGATGCTTTCTCAGGGTCAATTGGTTCAAGAAGTCCTCCTCACTCATGCCATCTTTCTGCCAAATTAAGCCACAGGAAATCCCTTGCAGTGTGAGTGCCCTGGGCCTTTACCATTCAGGTCTGGGCAGTACCCTTCCTAACTTCCTGCTCTCTTCCTTTCCCCAGGCGTGGATTTTAAGATGAAGACCATAGAGGTAGATGGCATCAAAGTGCGGATACAGATTTGGTGAGTCGGGTAGGAGGAGGGGGTGTGAGAGGAGAGACCCAGGCTTCCACTGCCGTGTGTAGAAATCCCGTGTGTAGAAATCCCGAGGTTGCATCTGGGCTAACTGGCCACCTCTTCTATGGAGAGAAGCAGATGTCTCAAAGCCCATCTCCTGCTCCTAGGAGCCTTAATCTTTTTCTTAAGAAACTTTATGAGCTTGGCCACAAGTCACCAAAAGGCAGGAATTCGAAGGAATTGGTAAAGTAACCAGTGTGGCTTTGTCTTAGGAAAAGGCTTACCCTTGGGCCACCGCAGTGTGGCAGGAGGGAGGGTTACCTGGGACCCTGGGGAGAGAGCTCCATCCAGCACGGTGCAGTTCCCACCAGTAGCCACAGGGGGCTGCTGTGGCTCTCTGGTCTGACGCTCCCGCAAGCCCGGCCTTTGCCAGCCTTTGGAGGAGCTAACTCTGAGAATTGTACATGCACAAGAACTGGAGGTACAGCGTCCACCCCATCTGAACACAATGGCCAAATTCCAGGGTTGTCCAAGGCCCATTTATGTTTGGGGCTCCTGGCGTAGCTATAGCTGACAAGGCCCCATACGCCCTGTCGGCACCAGATAATCAGGCCTCTCTCCTGCAGAGTCAGGTATGCTCAGACCCCCTTGGAGACCTACGCTCCCCAGTTTTTCCTGCAAGGGCACAGGGTCTCCCAGCTCCTGTTCATCCCTTCCTCTCTGGTTCCATTGGTCCCTGCTCCTCTGATGGACCGGCTTTCTACTGCAGGGACACAGCAGGGCAGGAGAGATATCAGACCATCACAAAGCAGTACTATCGACGGGCCCAGGTAAGCCACCATTTTCAGGGTTTGGAGGTGGGACGCTGCCCTCCACACTCCCCGCTCTGGGTGTTTGAGATATTTATGCCACCGACTCCCCAAATAGGGCCCTCAGATTGCCTGCTGAAGAGAGCAGCTTCAGGCAGTCTTGTGGTTATTCACTGATCATTCATTCATTGATCACTTATTCTCTGACCACACACTACAGGCAAGTCCCCCATCCTCATCCCCAGCTTCCACCTTCCACCCTGGGCCAAAGGCCCCAGTCAGAACATTTGGTGCCTTCCTACCTCAGAGAGTTCCAGGATAGGCCTAGGGTGCAATCGCTTTGGGGGCATGAGAGAGAAGGAGAAATTTCTGGGTGCTAAGGGGTCCTCAGTATCCTAAGCAGGGAGAAGGGAAAGTGGGACCCAGCATTTAAGGTGCCACACCTGCTTCTGGCCCCATGACTATGCACGGTCTCAGTGTGCATCTACCTCCCCCATCTCTCTCTCCTTCTCTCTCTCTCAGGGGATATTTTTAGTCTACGACATTAGCAGCGAGCGCTCTTACCAGCACATCATGAAGTGGGTCAGTGATGTGGATGAGGTAGGAGATGCTGCCTCATCGTTCGGGGTGGGGGAGGGGCACCTCAGAGGGGAAGGCAGAGCGAGGGCCAGATGGGAAGGGCCGAGGCTTTTGGGGTTGGTGAGCAAACACTCCCAGAAAACCTTGCCTTCCACAGCCCTGGACGAAGACCTCTGGGTGAGTAAGACATGGGGAAGAAGCCCAAGCTGCCGTGCCATCCATGCTCTGTGCCCAGCCAGGCCTCCGTAGCTGGTTCTTCCTTGGAAGTGAGTTAGGCCAAAGCCTACCCTGTGACCGGCTTCCTTCCTGAAATCTCAGGACCAGCAGCAGTGATCGTGAGAATGGGGTTCTAGTCCTGGCTCTGGAGCCTCAGGCAGGCCATTTGAACTCTCTGAGTCCCCAGTTCTCCATCTGCAGAATGAGGGGCTGGACTCCAGTGCAGTTTGCCAGTTCAGACACCAGTTGTCCCACTCGAGGAAGCAGCAGTAGTAGTCAGAGTGCCTCCTACTCTAAGCTGTCCCCATGACAGCCCTCTGGGACCCCTGGGGTCAGCCATGGTGCTTGGGGGGGCCTCATACCTGCACCCAGTCAGCCTGCTCTGTCCCTAGAGCTCTTAAGCTTGGTGCTGGTATAGAAGCCAAGAGAATGTATGGTGGGGAGATAAGAGGGAAAGGCAGCACTCACTGGCAGCTCTGCTTGTCCTTTGTCCCTAGTATGCACCAGAAGGTGTCCAGAAGATCCTCATAGGGAATAAGGCTGATGAAGAGCAGAAGCGGCAGGTGGGAAGAGAGCAAGGGCAACAGGTAAGTGGAGTGGGCTGGCCGAACCCCATCCCTTGGGTCTTCTGTTGCCTTCCAGGGCCAGTCCCGAGGGCTGGGACCCAAGATTCTGTCCCTGTCACCAGGCCCCCTGGCACTTTCCACGGTTCCCTAAGGCACTAGGGGAGTTGCCATCCTTGAGAATTTGCTTTCTGCCCTTCAGGGCTGATTTTGGCGTCCACCCTGAAACAAAGACCATCCAAAAACAAAGACTCCACCTCTAAGTGCCCCAGAGCAGGATTACCTTCTGCTAAAGATGTCATCCCAGTGTTCACCGCGAGGAAGGGCTTCGGGTCGCTGGCTTCTCCGGCAGCACCCAGGCATGGCTACCATTGACAGGCGTCTCACCCTCTCCTTATTGTATCAGAAGGGGGTAGGAAGGAAAATGAGGGAATGAAGGGCCCACAGTCAGAGAAGCCATGGGGCAGAGAGGGTAGGAAGGTGATGCCAAGGGAGACCACCCTCCCAGAGCACAGAAGGATGGATACCACGGAGACGAGTGTCCTCTACCCACTCCGAGGGCCTCCAGAGCTTTTCTCTCACTCTTTTAGTCCGTAACGCTTAAAATAAAATGGATCTTTTGGTATGCAACAATAATGCATGGTCATTGAAAAATCTGAAAGAAGCAAACCCTCCTAGAATAAGCCCTCCTAGAACGGTATTTGTCCAGTACTGTATGTGTGGCCGGCACGGAGCAAGTGTTTTGAGATGCATGACCCCTTTTAGGCATTCCATGACTTTGGTTGAAAGACACCCTTTTCCCCTTTAACAGATGGCAGAGCTGGGCTTAGAGTAATGTGTCCACAGTTGTACAGCTGCTGAGTGGCAGCACTGGTGTCCAAGTCTGGGTCTGTTTGATCCCAAAGCCTGGGTTTTGTTTATTTTTTTATTAATTTGACATCTTGCCCAAGATTTTGATGTGTTTTTCCCCTGATGTGTGAGCTGTGTCCGCGTTGGGGGTGGGGGGGGGGTAGGGGTGTGTCGGCATGGAGGTGGGTGGGGAGTGCGGGGCCTCTCCATTCTCTGCTAGCCTGTGTCCTAGAAGGAGCTCCCGCTTGGTCTGAGAAGTGACCTACTGCGAGAAATTGTCACAACACAGCTTGGGCTGTGAGGGCGATGGTAGAAGTAGGTGCCGGGCGCCATGGGCACCTCCCTTCCCCTACCGACTCCCTTTCAGGAATGTTCTTTTCTTGCAGCTGGCTAAAGAGTATGGCATGGACTTCTATGAAACAAGTGCCTGCACCAACCTCAACATTAAAGAGGTGAGCGCTCTGCTCTGAAGCCCAGCTGCCCTGCCTCTTTGGCCGAACCCAGCAGAGGGGGGAGGCGAGAGGAGGCAGCTGATGGGAGCCGGGTTAGATGAGACCCCACCCCTGGGGCAGTTACAGGGCTGCCTGGGGAAGGGGAGGAGGAGCCCGACTAACGTGTGACCCTTGGTTTCCCAGTCTTTCACGCGGTTGACAGAGCTGGTGCTGCAGGCCCACAGGAAGGAGCTGGATGGTCTCCGGACACGTGCCAGCAATGAGTTGGCCTTGGCCGAGCTGGAGGAGGATGAGGGCAAACCTGAGGGCCCAGCGAACTCTTCAAAAGCCTGCTGGTGCTGAGGGTCCTGCGTGGAGCACCCGCCGGTCCCCCTCCCCTCAGGAGGCCTGTGGCAGACAGGGAGTCCGGGCTCTGCCCTGCTTCTCCTCTCACTCGGGTGACCCTGTGGAATACTAGTAGCTGCTACTCCCCTGCCTGGCCCTGAGAGCAGCCCCACTGTCATCTTTGAGCAGCCTCTGCCCCCAGCCCCTCCAGCCTGGAGTGGCTCCCTTCAGCCTGTTTCCCTGCCACAGGCCTGCTACGAGCCCCCAGTATGCTATGGGCACCGTCTCACCACCCCGAGCTCCCCAGACAGCAGCCCAGTCTGGAGTGAGGCCACTTTAAGGCTCCTTCTTTCTCAGTGCATCTTGCCTCCTGTGCTTTTTCTCCCTTCCTCCCACTTCCCCTCCTTGTCCCCTTCCCCTCCAGTGTGTTTTGGATCTAAGCCCCTCACGCCTCTTTGCCTCCACGTCCTGCTGTGTGGCTGCTGGTGCAGCTTCTCTCTTTCCTTTCTCCCTAACCCTGTCCAAGGGAATGGACTCAGGCTCATGGGGATGTTCCATACTCTTCTGGGAGGACCCCCCACCCTGCTTTGCGAAGGGGCCAAAGCCTACAGGGTACTTCTTCCAATCTTCCCCTCCCCACCGTCCCTTCTCGTGCCATGGGGCTGCCTCACCAGTGGTCTGGGAAAGTGGCACATCGAGGCAGGAAGGAGACACCAACCTGGGGGTCCTCAGGACTGGGGCTGTCCCACCTTTCCCTGCCTGCCCCCCCCCCCCCCCCCCCCCCCCCCCCCCCCGCCCCCAGCTTGGGCCTTGCTTGGCTGCCTGCCCACCTGCCTCTTGGGGAAAGTGAGCTCAGAAGCAGGTGCTTCAGACAAGAAAAAAAATGTTGAGGGGAGGCAAGGATAAAAAGTCACCTCCATTCTCTACCTCCCATGCAGCTTGTACACAATTTCTCCCCACCTGGGCTCCTGAATTTAAAGACGTGCACCAAGGCCTCAGGGCACTGCAGGGGCAAGGAAAGCCCGGGGGCCAGCGATGTTGACAAGCAAACCACACACCCCCAGAAAGAGGAATGTCTGGGAATGAAGGACTAGCCCCTCTATATCAGGTGAAAGTGAGGGGAGGAGGCCAGAGACGGCATTGTGCACACCAGAGGGGAAGATGGCAGCAGCAGGGCTCCCTGGGCCCCGGCTTCCCTTTCTGTGTAAGAAGGGCCTTTCCCCACAACCCCCTGGCAAGTGAGAGGGGACATAACCACTGAACCCAGCCTTCAGCTCTCAAGGTTCTGCCGAGACTCAAAGTCTGTGGGAGAAGAGCTGTGACTTCATGGGGAGAGAGAAAGAAGGCCCTGGGTGGAAATGCTTGGTGCTGTTCTCGTCAGCCTTCCAGACAAAGTGCTCATCTTGCCCCTCTAGCTCCTGGAACAGGAGCCAACGGCACTGTGGCTACAGGAGGAGGGAAGTGGACTCCCTCCTCCAGAGCTCTTCATTCAGGAAGAAGTTCCTTTAACCCCACATGGCCCAAGAGTGGCTTGAAGGAGACGCTTTAAAGAAGGAACAAGCCGTAGCAGCCCTAGTAGGGTTCCTCCCCACCTTCCCAAGGTCGGAGGCTCACTCTTAAGCTACATATATTAGTGGCATCACATGGCTAGGGCTGGAGCTAAGACAACACTGATCATTCATCAACTAAGGACCAAAGTCCAGGGCACACACATGTGAAGGACTAAGAGCCCTACTTCCTTATTCCTCAAAAAAAAAAAAAAAAAAAAAGAGGTGGGGAAGAAATCAAACCTTTCCTTTTGACTCTTATCAGAGTAGGAGAGGATAGCTCAGGATGTAGGAACAGGGATAGGTTAACTGTAGTGGAAGGAAAAGGAGGGCAGGAAGAGTTATAAATTATTAGCTAAGGAGAAATTTAGGTAGCAGACTTTAGGATGAAGTCATGACTGTGGCTGGGATGCTTCTTTGAGGACTGATTCCTCAGGTGTCAGACACAGCATCACACTGGGGGTGGGGAGATGGTAACGCCAAGCCTCTGCATGCCCTCCACCAGGGACTTCGGGAAGGAGCAGTTGCTTTGGGCACTGGCCCCAACCTGTGGTCCAGTATTGTGGCTTTCCCCGAGGATCAGGCAGAGCACCATTGCCTTTCTCTGTCCCTTGGGACAGAGGGACTATATTTTTACTGTACCCTAGGGGCTCTGGAAGGGAAAGCGTAGAGTGGAGATTCTATGAACTGATTAGCCCCATCCCCAAGGATCACAGCTGGGGAGAGGTATGGGAGCCAGAGGGTTGAACTTTCAGGGTGCAGCTATGCTCATGAGGTATTGGAGTCAGCATCTCACCCCTAAACTTCTCCAGTCCAGGAGGTGGCCTGGGATCTGGCATTAGGCCCAGACTTTTGAGCAGGCACTCCTGCCTGTTTACTTACCACCTCTGCACCTGCTGTCTTGAGATTCAGCCCAGCCCCAGGCATCCCACCTGCTCCCGAGCCCCCACCATCTCCCTGTGACGGGTGAACTTTGTGTACTGTGTCTCAGATCCAATATATGAATTGTGAGCAGGGTTCATCTATTTTAAACACAGATGTTTACAAAATAAAGAATATTTCAAACCAGAGGTATGGCTGCCTGTATAAGTCCCTGGGAGTAGTTTTTGCTTGACCTCGGCAGATAAGGGGAAGAGGGGGAGGCAGTGCTGGTAGAAGAGGCTCCAGAACCCTGTAAAGCAACAGCACTAAAATGACGACAGAAGCAGCAACCCGTCATCTTCCTTATTGTACCTTTCCCAATGCCGCCTGCAGGGGAGCCCAGGCAGAGCCCCCAGTGCTCTCCAGTGGGCTTATAGTGTGGAAATAGGATTGAGTCACTGGGAGGATGCTGAATATCTATGTCTGAAGGAGTCTTTAAAGTCAAGAAGTTTCTCTGTCTAGGATGAACAGGAACAAGTCTTCCTGAAGGCATGAGGAGGGATTAAGTAATCTTTCAGAAGTTTGTCTTAGCCCTGTGATTGGATACTCCAAGGAAAAGCAAGTCAGACTGTGATCTTCGGGACCTGGGGGTACCAAATACTATACTTTGGGGCATGAAATTGATGGCAGAGTTAGAAAATGGGAGTCGGGATACAATGAAGAAGGAGTCCAGCAAGGCAGGGCAGTGGTAGCCTAAGATCTTTACTTGCACTTTACAGTGTATAGAAAACTTACAATACTTGATCTCTTCCATCCTAACAATCATCTCTGTGGGAGATAAGGAGAGTGATTATCTAAATTCAGCTGATAAGGAAACAGGTGCCTAAGGGCCTCATTTAACAGTGGCAGAGTCATGGCTAGAAGCATCAGAATTGAAATCTCTGGAGGGAAAAGCTTTAGTATCTCTACGTTGAAAAATTCTGATAAGCAATTCTCACTTGTAGCCAGAGTTAGGAACCACCTGCCTAGACTTTTTGCCTGCTAAGCCAGTGCAGTTTCCAGAACGACTACTGTGGAAAGCCATGGGAATCACACACTTGTTAGTGCATGTCCAAAGTCATAAGCTTCTAGAAAGTGAGCCAGTTTGAGGTAAAGTTGGAGACAAAGTATTTTAGGAGAGCCTCATCAGTTTTTTTTCAATCATGAAAGGTGAGAGCCTGCATGACAAAGGGTCCTAAGTTGTACTTGCAGAAAAAGAATGGCATGTCCCTAAGGAAGAGGGAGCCCCTACTCAGCTCAGGAACCTCCGTGGTCTTCCTGGACAGAGGCCCCAGAAGGGCGGCCAATAAGAGATGTCCAGATGCCCAGAGAATCCTGGGAAAGCTCCAGGCATGCAGATAAGTCTGGCAAGTTCACGTTGAAGTTCAGCCCACTGTCAAGGCCAAGTTCTTTTGACTCCATGGCCTGGTAGGAACATTTATTGGCTGTTTCTAGGAACTCTACCCAGTCTCATGGAGGGGACACACTTCACACTTCATTTCCTGCCTCCTTTTAGGGCCAAAGATTCCATCCCCACTCAAGTGATGGAGGCTTGTTTTCAGGGGGCAGCCTGTGGAGGCATGAGTTCCCATGTACTCTAAACAGCCATGGAACAGGCCACAAAAGACAGAAAAGTTGGACACTCCCTGGTGAGTAGTTCCTCCATCTTCTCAGCAAGTTAGATTCTCAATACCAGCTGCTCCCAAGCCCTGCTTATTTGTTCCAGAAGACATTTCCCAGTGGACGAGTACCTGTGAAAATACTCTCTAGTAAACATTTGCATTGTTATGGAAATAACACTCTAAAATCCCAAAGCCCAGTAAAGCTTAATTGCCAGTTTCACTGATGGAGAAATCCAGACATTTAAAAAACAAAAACAAAAACAAAAAAAACCCCACAAATTCGTTGAGCTGGTGGGTGCTTGGAAGAATGAAGTGAAGCACTAGGTCTTCCCTTAGGCCCTCACGTGTCCTTCAGTACATTGCATGTCTGGGGCTGAAAACATCATAGGTGGCCCGACTCAGTCTAGAACCATGGAAGATTTGGCTCTCTGCACACTTCCTTCTGGGGGTAAATGACAAGCACAAGCCTTCTGTGAAAAGTCTTTGGGACTGAGTCTTTGTCTGAGAAAAGGCAGGTGCAGCTCGTGCCCTCGGAGCTACTCACCTGCTTTGTGACTCCTCACCATTACCTTGACCATGACTGATGGCAGCCGCATGACCCTGTGGAAGCAGAGTGGAAGGCATAGTATAGGGGGCGGTGCCATCCAGGGCGTCTAGGGCAGAGGTGGTCTCCGGCACAAGTAACACCACTCACTGAAAGACTTTCCAAAACAAACTTCATCTCTTCTGCCTGGTGCAAGCTGAGCCACTGAAAGCCATTATTTCTAGAAAATCCTAAGGGATTTTCTGTCCTCCTAAGGGTCCCTTTGATTTTGTGCTTGTGGAAGGCAACAGCCAAAGAAAAACACATGCACAGTAATATATAGATTCCAGTTGTAGTCTGAGTTAAGGGGACATGTACCCCAATTCTCTTCCTCATCTTTCAGATCTAGGCAGACCCTGACCTCTCAGTCGCACAGTTCAGAGCCTGGCCCTCTGCAGACAATAAATGTCTGTGCCAAGTGAGAACAACTTGCTGGGGCAGGTCAGAGTCAATCCTGCATCCCTCCCTCCCTTTTTTCCTCCCCATTTGACCTTTGGGGCTCTAGTTTCCTGCAAGTAGTGAATTATTCATGTTTGCACATAGATATCAAATTGGCCCTTCCCAGGTTGCCAGCAGGGTGGGGCAGGTAGGTGGCTTTGTTCAGAGTCTGTAAATAGGAGGAGCAACCTCCCTGTTGAAACAGCACTTACAGGTGGGTGACCGTTTTTGCTAAGTCATCGTGGGGATGCTCAAAGCCCCACTGTGAAATTCTTCCTGTCTTGCCAGGCTCCTCCTTCCTCCCCACCCCTTTAATAGACCCTTAAGTGGGCTCACGCCATTCTGCAGGTCTCAGTCTGCACCTTCACCATGGCTTACATAGCCAAGTCCTTCTACGACCTCAGCGCTATCAGCCTGGATGGAGAGAAGGTAGATTTCAATACGTTCCGAGGCAGGGCAGTGCTGATTGAGAATGTGGCCTCACTCTGAGGCACAACCACTCGGGACTTCACCCAGCTCAACGAGCTGCAATGCCGCTTTCCCAGGCGCCTGGTGGTTCTTGGCTTCCCTTGCAACCAATTTGGACATCAGGTGAGGGGTCCCTCGTATTGAACCCAAAGAGTTGGGATGCTGAAGCTTTGGTAGGCTAAGGGGAGGGGGAGGATGACCGTGTGTTGGAGTGTCTGGAATCGTAGGTATGTTTTGTTAATCTAGGTCTTTAGGTACATGTGAAGACCAAGGGGAAGCATATGTGGTTCTAACTATGCTTAAACACCGAGGTGAGGTTTTGTTGTTTATTGTCTTTCCATTATCTTTCCATGAGGGCTGGTACCAGGTCTGTTTTTTCTCTCCACTGTAGAGAGGGCGTTCATCAAATATCTGCTGAATGGATGAGTGGAGGACATAGATCAACAATCAAAGTAGGACTGAACTGACCCAGGGGATCTTAGTTCCAGCTAGACATGGTTTTGCTGTTTAGTGGCTCTGTGCCCTATGAAGAGTCACTCGATTTTTCTGTTTTAGTTTCCTCATCTGTAAGTGGGGGATAATACCATTTATCTCACAGAATGATTGTGAGGTTCAGAGGATAAGATACACAAAAATAACTTGAAAAATGCAAAGTAATATGCGGGTGTAAGCAATCTATTATTTAGATGAAAGGATTTTAAAAAATTTTTTACATTTATTTATTTTTGAGAGACAGAGTGTGAGCAGGGGAGAGGCAGAGAGAGATGGAGACACAGAATCTGAAACGGGCTCCAGGCTCTGAGCTATCAGCACAGAGCCCGACGTGGGGCTTGAACCCACAAACCCGTGAGATCATGACCTGAGCTGAAGTCTGGTGCTTAACCGACTGAGCCACCCAGGTGCCCTGGAAGGATTGTGTTTTAAATCGGCCTAATGGAAAGTGACTTTGGTGGAAAGCTAAGGTTTTACAACATGCATGTGTTTCCTCTCAGCATCACATGCACCTCTCTGGCTCTGATGTGTGTGTGTGTGTGTGTGTGTGTGTGTGTGTGTGTGTGTCCCATTTGGGATCGATTCTCTGTCCCTGATTACTGGGTCAAGTTATAGACCTTCAGCCCACACACCTCAAGTTCTCTTCTATTTTCATTTCTTATTTTAACAGCACAAGCGGGCAGAATGTCCTCAAGTGAACCCTCTAATTATAACCCCCTTAGTTCAATTCACAGCAGCATGAAGGCAAGGAAGAGATTAGCAGAGATACAAGCAGGAAGGCTGAAATATCTTTGGCTAGTGACAAACCTGAGGTCGAACCATCATGGCTTTCACTGTCCCTTTCCGGTCTCTGTTTCTAGCCTTGGCCAGGGCAGGAGAAAGGGCAAAACCTCTGTAGGAGTATCTCTTTGGCCTAAGAGGTGCCTCCACCCTTTACACCATCGCTTGAGGCTAGCTGGTGGCTGGAGGGGATCCATAACCTGCCCGGTAGCCAGTCGGCCATTTGCATTAAGAGATAAAAAGTCTAATAGAGATCACCTCTGGGCTCAAGATGTCAAGATGGCCTGGAACTCGCTGTACTGATTGGTTCTAGTAGGTCAGAGGCAAGAACTTTCTCCCACAGGGAGATATCTACTCCAGACCCAGGGGGAGGGGTGGAAAACAAGGGTTTCTATGGGCCTTTGGAGTTGTCAGGGGAGGGAATGCCCAGTGGGAATAGGACAGGGAGGGCAACAGGGAGGGGAAGATGGGTAGCAGGTTCAGAGCTAAAGCATTCACAGCCAAGTACAGTGAGCGAGCGTGGGGGGCGGGAGTCTTGGGATAGCAGTCTAGAAGCAAAAGGAATGCTAACTACACATTCACAGCCTTTAGCCCTCAAGCACTTCTTTCCTTAACTTTCCTTCCCCTGGCCCATTCCAGAACCCTAAACACTCTATCCTATTTAACTCATCCCCGTTGGTCACTGAGCAATTCCATTTAGAGTACATTCACTGTTATCTCTAACTCACTTCACCTTCATGGCACCTGAAAGCCAGATTTCCTTGGGTGGCATTTTCACCAAAGCTTCCTCCTACTTACACTTCAGATCTAGGACAAGGCAAGATGAAAGCAAGAAGCTATAAATCCCATTCCTCTAGGCCTCAATTTCACCCTTTAGCTTAAGGAAATGAGCAGGATGGAGGCAGAGGCTGTAACACTCGTATATAACTGGAAGCAAGGAGGCAAAATCAGGGCAGGGTGAAAGGGAGGTGGCGGCAGGACGTGTGTGAGTGCGTGTGTGTAGGTAGTGGAAGGGAGAGTTCTAGGTGATGGGACTTGAGCCTTCTTTCCCTGTCTTTCTACTGCCCTGAACTCAAGGTTCCCTGAAGTTTCACACAGATACCCTATAAACTGTTCAGGGTAGTTTAGAGAAAGAATAGTTCAAAGTGCTAAATCATTCACTTTAAGAACAGCCAAGCTAGGAACCGCAGAAACTTTCAGGAATGGCCTAGCCAACCATCCAACAACAGCTGTGAGTGGGAAAACTCCAAGTCAAGAGTAGGACGAAGCCAGAAAAGAAGGAAAGAGAAACAACGGGGGGGGGGGGGGGGGGGGGGGGAAGCTACATAGAATAATCCTGGGAAGGGTGTATAGGAGGGTGAAAGATTTTTTGTGGATCCTTCATTTCCCCCTTCCCTCTTCCATGCTCTTTGTCTTTTTCCTCCCCCAGGAGAACTGTCAGAATGAGGAGATCCTGAACAGTCTCAAGTATGTGCGCCCTGGGGGTGGATTCCAGCCCACCTTTACCCTTGTCCAAAAGTGTGAGGTGAATGGTCAGAACGAACATCCTGTCTTCGCCTACCTGAAGGACAAGCTCCCCTACCCGTATGATGACCCATTTTCCCTCATGACTGATCCCAAGTTCATCATTTGGAGCCCGGTACGCCGCTCAGATGTGGCCTGGAACTTTGAGAAGTTCCTTATTGGGCCGGAAGGGGAGCCCTTCCGCCGTTACAGTCGCACCTTCCCTACCATCAACATTGAGCCTGACATCAAGCGCCTCCTCAAAGTTGCCATATAGACACAAGCTTCTCAGCACAAAGACCTCCTCCATCCAGCCCTTAGGTCTCTTTCCTTAGGATTCGGTATGTCCTCAGGAGATGCTGCTGGACCAAAGCTTTCCCTTGGGATCAGCCCCTTTCATTGAAGAGCCTTGCCTTTCCAGTCTGCCTGTCTCCCTTCCCTCCCCCCAACCTTCTGGTTGGTGATTCTACTTGGAGCTCAAGACTTGGGGGGCTCTGGGCCTTCACAGAATGACGGCATCTTCCTAAACTGTATGGGTGGTGTCTGAGGAGTGTGAAGGGCCCAGAGCCAGCCTGCTAGATGAGTCCAATAAAGGGCAGGTGTGGAAATGGCCAGGCTTTCTGTGTCTTCTTCCCGGACAGAGGGTAGAGGGATGGTGCAAAACCACAGGTGGGCCAGAGAGCCGGCAGCACACAAAGGCTTGATGGAGGGATGCTCTCATCAGGGGGACACCCTAATAACTGTCTAGTCAGGGTCCGCAGTGGCAGGTGGAGTTGAACGAAATCTGAGTTGTATTATTACTTTACAGCCCCTCCAGAACTGGGCAAAGGGTGGTGATGAGGTAAAGGAAAGGAAAAGTCAGAGGGCCCTTCAGTAGGGAGCACTGGGAGGTCCGTTAGAGGACTCCAGTCAGGAAGATGTCACTATCGCTATAGGTACTGGGCCAACTAAGCACGACCTGCACTTTGAGGTGTTGCTGGGACATTAATTTGGTGAACTGTAACTGATAGCAAGGATATGGAGGGTGCAGGTACTGGGAACGCAAAGAGTACCTACCCTTCTCCTTGCCTTGCTGAGTAACATTTATTTTTGATGCTTCGCTCCTTTTTAAAGTTCAGTCACACATGCCACCCTTGTCTTTCCCAAATGCACATGTTCACAAATTCAGGCATAAGACAAACCAGTTTAGACATGAATGATTTCATTTTTAATCCCATGAGGGTGAGATGGAAGAGGGCCTCCCTTTAGGCCGACTGTTCATAACCTGCCAACATGAGAGCCATTCTCTGTGAGAACAGGGTTCTGCCAAACGGCTTTGTAAGGATGGTGCCCCAGATTCCTCAGCTAGTACAGGCGTACTCAAAAGGCACCAACACCTCCAGGGGTAGGTCCTATCATGTTCTAGAAGAGATGCCTGCTGAAAGGCCACTGCCCTGTCATTTTGCCTCACAAACCTCTTCCTGGAAACTTCTCACTTTACCTTTCCTTCTTTGACCGCTAGATGGAACATTTTGCTTTTTTCACAGAAGCCCTGAAGGGACAGTTCTCCAAACTGGACACACTGCTTAAAAACCCCAATGCTGAGGGGGAAATCCCTTCTCCGTGAGGTTCCCTTAAGTATTTTCTAAGCACCTGCATCATCTGAGAAGTAAATGTGGAATAGAGGTTAAGGATCCTCCCTGTGTGACCTTCAGTTAAAGCTACGTCATCTGTGGTGCTTTATTTCAAAAGGGGTAACCTGACCATTACAGTGGGAATCCCCCGGCATGCTTTTGCAGGGCCTTCTGCTAAATTAAGGCTACCCTTAAAATGACTCTTGGAAACGCCAAGCCTGTCAAGATTCCTGTTCTTAAAGCCAACAGCTGGCGTCTGGGGTTTTTTGAGGGCAGGATGAGGCACTGATTTTAGAGGAATAACTGCAGGGATACATCACTTCCCTGAAGAAATACAGAATATATATCGGAGGCTCGTAGGATTTGTCCATCATCTCGATAGTGCTATAGGCTATTGCTATGTCTAGTAACAGAGCAGCTATCCTGGATGTTGGCACTATGCCACAGGCAATTTAGGGCCTCATATGCCAGTACGAAGTGTTGGGTCTTTCCTTTGGGGCTCAAGTTGAAGGAATTATCTAAAGATTCCCAAAGGATTAGGAATTACAGAAGTGATTTTGCAGAGAGAGTAACTAAGGGCCATAATGCTAGGGAAAGGGCTCATTTGGGCAGGGGAAATGCTCTCTGCTTCAGAAGGGGACCTGACCAGTTTGGCTCAGGAGGGAACAGGGAAGGCCAGGCTGGGGAAACTTGTTTTACAAGGACATTTCATTTTTACTAAATCTTTAGTTGTGCTGTTGTTAAAATGAAAAGAAGTGAGAAATTGTTTCCTTTATTTCTCATCTTGTTTGTCTCCTATTACATCCTCAGCAGTATCAGCTAATGGTCATAAACAGACATGGCAAAGCTTAATATAATCACCCACTTTCAATCTTTTAATCAAATCTCCCTAGAGGCACTCAGGAAGGACGGAGGTGTCTCATAAACAAGCGTTCCCAGAAAAGCTGAGATAATGCCACTCGTTTTAGAGCAAGGATAGAGACAATCACTTCTCTGAGGGCTCAAACAAAAATAAAGCTTGGACTAAATGATTTTGGGGAACCAAGGGACAAAGACTAAAATTTATTATTTCTATGACTAAGTTCCCACAGCTGTATCTCCTTGGTTTAAGAAACACTAAGCCAAATTCTAATGGTGATTTCAAATCTGATTTCTCACAATCACCATTACAACTGTCCTCCAAACCATCATTTATTGAATATTGACTACATTCACACACTGCACTGAGTACTTTATATATCTTAGGTTACTTAATTCCCATACTGGCCCTTTGAAGAATTTGTGTCTCTATTTAAAGAGAAGGTAATTGAGCAAGACACCTGCCAAGGACAAAGGGCTCCAAGTAGATTTGAATGTTAAACTCAGGTCAGTCTGACTATAAAGCCTGTACTCTATTTTTGAGAGAGACAGAGAGAGACAGAGAGAGAGAGACAGAAACAGAGTGTGAGTGGGGGAGGGGCAGAGAGAGAGGGAAACACAGAATCCCAAGCAAGCTCTGAGCTGTCAGCACAGACAGCTGAACCTGACGTAGGGTTCAAACTGATAAGCCGTGAGATCATAACCGGAATGGAAGTCAGACACTCATCTGACTGAGACACCCAGGTGCCCCTAAAGCCTGTACTCTTAATCACAACATGATAGTGTTTCCCTCCATATCAAAGTTCTTTCATAAAGACCACTGACGGTTGCCTGTACACAGCATTGCACAACTTAAAATCATTTTCATCATTTTCACTTATACTATATCATTTGATTTAAAACTCTCTGGAGAAAGCATGATTATTTCTATTTTTCCATCGAAGAACTGATGTACACTCAGTGACTTGCCTAGTGTCCCAACATGAGCAGGTGGCAGTTATTTTAGACCCAGGTCTCTCGGTTTCCAACCATACTGTATCTCACAATAGAGACTATCTTACAGTCAAGAGACACACAACCTAAAATTGAGAGTCTCAAATTCAGTGAAGTAACTTAATCTTGTTCACAAAAAAGAATGAAATGGAAAGAATTCTTGATACCTTTATAAAAAACAGTAAACATATCTCTCTTAGTAATTACTTATAAGTAATGAACTATATCTGGTTGTGCCCAGAATACATCATATATCAATTCATCAGTATTGTGAGAACCCAAGACCATTGAAGAAAGATTCAGCCAGCTAAAACAACAAAACAAACATGCTGAGCTTTGAACTCCAAGAGCCTAAGTAGGCAGACTCCAGATCTACACATCATGGAACAAGTAGACCAAGAATGAGGGACCAGGACAAGCCCACTCTCCCAATTACATCTATAGATGACTTCTTTTCTTTCTTGTATCTCAGGAAGGAAAGTAAAGAAGTCTGTTGTTTTTGCCTGGCTCCCCCTTATTTGAACAGAAAAATAATGATTCAGTAGAACTAGGTTGAAGAGGTCTTTATTTGATTAGACCTATAGAATAATTCTAGAAGATAAAGAAAGTTTCACAAAACACAGCACAAAGTTGGTTCAATAATGACGTATGTGGATAGGTTCTTATGTTTAAAATTTTGTAATATATAGTCCAAAACACATAGATAATTATACAGTCTGTAATAGACAAGGGTATCAGTAGGGGCTTATAAAACTGTACCCTTGAACCCCAAATGACTAAGTTGGAGGCATTAGCAAACTCCAAGAAGGAACAATTCGGAGGCTATAATGGGCTTAGTGCTGCTATTTAAAGTAATGAAGCATTTTCTCTGCTTTCTGGATCCATTTCACCAAACGATTTCCTCAGCAGGTCAGATATAGATTTGCAGAAAAGTGGAAAGCATTTTCCAGGAATAACACAACTGATCCCTAAGGAGCAGATGACTTAACTTTTCTGAATAACAAATCGTGCTCTGATGTGCCTAGATTCCTCAGAGTACTGTCACTGACAGTCTCAACTTCTTCCTAACCTTGCCAGACCATTATACTTCATGTGTACTGAACAGTAGTGTTGAGACGGAGTCACTGTACTAGCTGTGTGACCTTAAGCTCCTTTAACTTCTTTGTGCTCTAGTTTCTTTGGCTCTAAAATTGGGACAGCAATTTTAAAATTTTAAAATTGGGACCTACATTATGGAATTGTTAATGAGGATGAATTAAGTGTTTAAAAAAGGCTCTGGCACATAGTAAGTGCTCAATAAACCTCAGCATTAGCATTCATGTTATACAACAAAACTTCTCTGGTCTCAGCAATGAACACCATGCTCACTTTAGTTCATCAATAATGAACACCTTGCTCATCTTGCTCATTTCACTTTAGCAAAGCTTTAGATGAGAATTTCCAAATTTCTTGGATATGAAGAGGAAACTATTTTGTTTCTAATGACTGACTCTTTAAGTTCTGGTCTCAGAATGAGAAGAACCAACCAAAGCCATCTCATTGCGTCTAGTACTTTATATGCTTTCCAAAGCATTTTATATTCTTTAGTCATTTGATCTTCTAACAATACTGTGAAGGAAGAAAAACATCAATTTTTATTAGTCCAGTCTAATACAAATGGGACAATAAAGACCAGAGTAACACTTTGCTTAATGGTTATACTGTTACCAAATGGCAGAGAGGCCTAAATTTCAGGGTTTACATCACCCAAGCCAGTGTTCTTTCAATTACACAAGGTGAGATATTCTAAGATCTCTTTGGAGCAGCTGAAATCATTCTATTTACTTATGTTAATTAAAGTCTACACTTCATTCAGATTTTGCTAGTTTCAACCAAATACCCTTCTTCTGTCCCAGGATCCCATCCAGGATACCTCATTACATTTAGTTGTCATGTCTCTTTAGTGAGAGTTTCCCAGATTTGTCTTTAATGGCCTTCACAATTTTGAGGAGTACAGGCCAGGTATTTTGTAGACTGGCTCTCAAGTGGTATATCTCTGATGTTTTTTCCATGAATAGACTGGAGTTATGGGTTTTGGGGAAGAAGACCACATAGGCAAAGTGCCCTCCCATCACATCATATCAAGGTACGTGCTATTATCATAGGATGATCACTGAGGATGTTAGTCTTGGTCACTTGGCTGAGCTAGTGTTTGTCAGGTTTTTCCACTGTAAAGTTACTTTTCTTCGTTTGCATGCTCTAGTCTACTCTACTCTAACTTATTCTCCTCTACAGTAGGGAGTTGCTATGCATAACCCACACTTAAGGGGTGGAGGATATCTATATACATTATTCGAAATTCTTCTGCATGGGCGATTTGCCTGTTCTTCCAATTTATGTATTTACTTATTCAATCATTTATTTATATCAGTAAGGACTCGTAGATGTTTATAGTTTGGGTTATAACTCAATACTACTTTATTTTGTTGCTCCAACTGTTCCAACTTTGGTCACAGGGAGCTCCTTGAGTTGGCTCTTTTGTCCCTTTGACATGCTCCCAATCATTGTGTTTTGTGAGGGGGTTTTTTGAGCACTTTCTTTGTGGCACAAAATGGCTCCAACCTCGTCTTGTATATTCACTGCCCCAGTCCTAGAATCAATCATTTTTCCAAGGAGCCCTGGTTCCTTTTATTGGAACGAAGATGTGGACATTAGGAATGCTTCCATTCTAGTTGTATCTTCCGGCCACATAACTTCTAACAGAGATTCTTCATTCTGGCTTCATTCTGATGCGAACTGCAAACTTTAGCAGAGGAGCTCAGCATAATCCCCTAAATTACTTTTTATTTCAAAGGGTAGTTAAGTCTAAGCAGAAAAAAAAATGCAAATAATTTCCATTATAAACTAAGTAAGGCAAACCACTGCTGTATTATAAACCAACACAACATAGTTACTACAGAACTGCAGGGATCCTTAGAATAACAGAGTCATTTGTCGAGGGTCATCAGGGAGAATACTGATAGTATCTTCAGCTTTGCCACATAACAGACACAGCATGGTATACTCCTAGAACAAGATAAAGTGCATAATTACCTCGAGGAACAGGGAGAAAGACACTCCATAACTTACTCTGGTCAAGCTATTCTCTCCACATTGGAGTGGATATTCCTTCTGCACATCATATCGGTTTCTTCCACACCCACTGTGGATGTCTTAGACTTATTCTGGGTGTCCTGAAGTCTTTTGTTTACATAAACCGAATACAAGCTAGGGCTCTATTTACTATATATACAAGAATGTCACCTTGGAAATGCATGGCTATTTCCTGGATTTAAAACACGTATTGGGCTTGGTTATTAGTGCTGCTTTTTAAAGTAGGAGTGAAGCAATTTGAGTGTGGGTCCCTAAAGACAAATCCCTGTTTTCAGATTTGTTCCATTCTAAATTAGCTAAGACTCCTAAGCAACAAAAATGATTTTTAAAATGAAAGAAAGAAAGAGAGGTCCCAAACTGAAAAATCTATTTTTATCAACTTTAAGAAAATAAACAATTATGTTACATCCACTAGTATGTCATGCCTCGTATTTAGATAGCTGTCTGGAATTTGATCTAAGAAGTTTATGTTTCTTGGGCTTAACAAATGTCCAGGCTGATAAAAAAGGATGAAATCTTGCCAATTGCAATAACATGGATGGAGCTAGAGAGTATAATGCCAAGTGAAATGAGTCAGTCACAGAAAGACAAATACTATATGATTTCACTCACATGTGGAATTTAAGAAACTAAACAAGGAACAAATGAAAAAACACAGAGAAAGAAACCAAGAAACAGACTCTTAACTATAAACTGATGGTCACCAGAGGGGAGGGGTGGGGGATGAGTAAAATAGGTAATAGGGATTAAGGAGTGCAGGAGTGATGAGCAGTGGGTGATGTACAGAAGTGCTGAATCACTATATCGTACACCTGAAACTAATGTAACACTGTATGTTAACTACACTTGGATTAAAATTTTTTGAAATATCCAGGCTGGTGACAGAAGGGATTTTGTTTTAGGCAAAACACGTAGGGCAAATTCCTGTTTTTATAGCTATCTCTTTCTAGAATAAACCATACAAACATTTTTCCTTTCAAACTTTTGCTTAAAAACGTCTATATCTTCTTTAAGAAAACAGACATTAATGCTCAATCTATTCGTATTTCCACACTTCAAACTGAGATTGTTAGCTGTCTGGGAATTGACCAGTCAAAGCAGTGTGTGTTTCATGGGTCTAGACAGTCACTAGAGGGTCAAAGAGATAAACAATGACGGTGGTTCAGACACTCAGACCCAGACAACTGTATCTCCATTCCTACCAGTGAGTTCAGCAGGGGAGCTTAGTTGTGGCAATGGAAAGATTGTTTCTTAAAGACCACACTTAATTTTAAGGTCTACTCAACACATAGAGGCCAGGGCTTAGAGAACAAATACAAGTCTCATAAATTAAAAAATGAAATAAAAATCCACACGCTACAAGGTCTTTTACTGCTTTCAAATACTTCTGCTTTCACCTGCCAGACATTACTAGGAGGATGTCAACCTCTCACTGGAAATGAAGAAAACAATAATAAAGTCAAAATGGGAAAATGGGTGAAGCTAGACACAGATCTGAGTTTTCAACCAATCTATCCATCGACAGGTTTTTATTTAGTGCCTAAATGCTTTGCAATTAGGCATGAGAGAAAACAAGGACAAGGTCTCAGCTTCCAAAATTTATAATCTACCTTGGGAGCAAGGAAAAACCAAACAGGTGGTATAATCTGGAAAGATTATTAAATAAGTAATACTGATAACATCTGTAATCTTTAATTTATAGGTAGTCTGGAATCCAAATTTCACTGGTAGGTCAATTATTTGGAATTCAAAAGCAGTTTCCCATAGAAGTAATGTTGTACATAGCAGTTAGGTTCCCAGGAAATTCCAAGGAGTCTTTTAAATTCACATTGCACAAGACTACAGAATCTAACCATACAGAGCAGTGCTTCTGTGGGAAAATACATCTAGAATTCTGACTTGGAATGCCAGGAACACATCCCCCTGTGCTGCCAGGGTCGGGACACCTTTTACCAAAACTGGCCAAGTTGGGGGAGTAAGGATTCCTCCCAGTCATTCATGGAGAGCCTCAAAGGCTCCATCTGGGCAAAGTACAGAGGTACAGAATTGGAAGGAAGGGTGGATTGTGGGGAATCACCCTCAGGTGAGATCAGATTCTTTGTTTTATTCTGAGAGTCCCATGGCCCTTTTCTTCCATTAGTACCTATTATTTCTGACCCCAAGTCCTCCCCTCCCCTGGTCCAAAGAGAAACAGAAGGCAGTCTCGGGGATCCCCTTTCATTTCCTAAGACAAACAACTCATCCTTTTAGTCGCTTTGAGGGTGAAATAATAAAAGATACCTGTAATCATTTACAATGTAGTTTCTGTTTTAAACGCTGTACTTCTGTCTCTACTTTCCTCTGCTACTTGTGCCATCAGAAATCACTTTCACAATGATATTGTGGTTATTTTAAAAACAGAATCCTTACTTACCTTTTAGAGATATGTGCTGAAATATTTACACAAGTAGTGATACATTATATATGTATATATAATATACATATATAAAATATATTATTTCAAAATAATCTTGTAGGGACATGTAGGAATGGTAAGGTACAAACAAAACAAACTGAAGCTGGATAGTGGAAGTTAAAACACTATTCTGCCTACTTTTGCTCATAAAACACTTAAAACAAAACAAAACAAATAAAAAACATTACCAATGGTAGGAATCCCACCTTGAACCTGAACTACCGCTGGGGTAAAATGGGGGATGGAGTAGGGTGGGGACAAGGAAGTAGGTTACTGAAGCTGAGAACAAAGAGTTCTTGTGCCCATCAGGCTGAGAAGGAAGCTCCCAAGTGACTACTCACATGAGTCAGCACCCGCTGTACAAGGAAAGGGAGAAAGCAGTATGGGCTAGACTATCATGAACAACGAGGAGACAGAATTTAAGTTCTGCTTGAAAGAGGTAAGATTTAGTTGATTTGATGGTAGAGAAAGGACTGAGTCAAATCAAGGAAAAAGCATGAATAAGGACAGTGACAGGGAAAGAGCACACATTTCCCGTATGGAGCAGCGGGAGTGACACGATGATATGTTTAAGCAAGATTAACTTGGGGCACTTGGGTGGCTCAGTCGGTTAAGCATCCGACTTCGGCTCAGGCCATGACTTCACGGTTCGTGGGTTCAAGCCCCGAGTCAGGCTCTGTGCTGACAGCCAGCTCAGAGCCTGGAGCCCGTTTCAGATTCTGTATCTCCCTCTCTCTCTGACCCTCCCCTGCTCACGCTGTCTCCCTCTCTCTCAGAAATAAATAAAACGTTAAAAAAATATATTAACTTGAGGTCAGTGTGTAGAACTACAGTTTGGGAGCTGCTGCAGTAACTTAGGTTTCAGATGGTCCTTGACATGAGGCGTGGCAGCAGGGTCAAAAAAGGCAAGAGAAACAAAGGAAGAAAGGAGGGCAGGCAGGGTGTTAGGGTTACAGACAGACATTTGGGAGACAGCTGAATAGGTTTCAAGTGAGACTGAGTGTACGTGTGCTCACTATTTGAAAAAGTAAAGAGAAGGTTCCAGATCAGACACTGAAATTCAGAGGAAAATCAGGGAACAACAGGAAAGGAAACTAGGGAAAAAGCAAAAGGGGACTCAAAATGATTTCAAAAGAAAGAAAAAAGTCTGGCACCATGGGCCTCAAGGGAAGAAATCCTTCAAAAACAATAGCTGACAAAACCAGACCCACAGGAGATGTTAAGAGCGCTAAGAGGCAGTCACGGGATTTGGCTACGTGATAGGAGGCCTCCGAGAGAATGGTTTTAGTGAAGTGAACATAAAAATCCATGTGTAGGTGGTTATGAGGAGCACAGGGAAATTAGGAAAACAGGGTAAAGACCTACTCAAGTAAAGAAGCAAAAGCAAGGAAAGAGATGATGACAGGATGAGTCAAAGACGTAGCTGTGGGAAATGAAAACATTTTAAATTTATTTTTAATAAGTGAAGAATCAAGTACATTTAATGTAAGAAATGTTTTAAATCCCAGGGAGACAAAGAAGATGCTGGACAAAGAGGAGACTGATGAAGAAATGTGGAAAGGGTAGCCTTAGAGAGGAGGGAATAAGAATCTTCCTCTCTAATGGGATAGAAGGAAGAGTCTGAATTGGGACAACGCTGTGTGTGATAAGCCAGAGACCAGGGGAAATAAGAGAAGGGAGTGTGGGCCAGCCCCATGAGAACCTTGAAATGAGGAGACGAGGAGCTTAGATATTACACTGCAGCTAAAATGAGCTATGGGAAGGCCAAAGAGGTGGTCTAAAGCATAGCTTTCAGAAGACTACTCTGACTGTAGGGCACAGAATACAGGTGGAAGGAAGCAGATGTTGAGAGAGAAGAGGACATAGCCTAGTCTGAGTTGGGTTTTTTCCCAAGAGAATTTCACACTGTCTAGGCATTGTGAATACAAGCCATCTTCCTTTATCTTCTTCTTCCTACCCCAGAGTAATTTCTGGGGCAGCTTTGACAGTGGCTGTGTTCAGTCATAAAGGAAAATCAGCTAGAGCGAAGTCTAGCTATGATAGACAATGTCTCAATCAGGGCAATCTTCATATCCATTTAGGGCTCTAAAATGCCCACAGGAACTTCGAGAGCCCCCTTTTCCTCCCATGAAAGGACAGAGCTGCTCCTTTAAATCCACAATATGCTCCTTCCCCTATTTGGCCACTGTGCATTCACTGAGATCTTGATTTTGTCCTAAGTTAAATATACCATATAAATATTTTTTGAGACATAATTTTTGGATGCTGAGGAGATGTGGTCAAGATGTTGTATAGATTAACCAAACATAACAGAACAGATTCTGACAGGTGAATAAGTGAATTTAAAAAAAAAAAAAAAAAAAGAATGAATGAGAGTAGTTATACTCTAAGATTCTATTATGGAAGATTATTATTTTTTTTAATTAAAATACTACCAAATTTGAAGCACTTAAAATTCCCTTGCCAGTTAAAAGCTCTAACCTGATAATTATATCTGATGGATGAATATGTAGTTCACTTTAAATAAGTAACTCAATCTGAAGGCTTGAAAATGGAGGCAGTACAGGACAGATACAGGTTCCACAGTGTCCTTCTGGTTTCCAGTTTACCCTCGGTTCTGCCCCAGTGTCTAGCTTTTCTTCCTGACCCTCTCTCTGATCTGTGAACCTTTAGCAATTCAGGCATTCAGGAACCTTCTGTACAACTCTTCATGTGCTTTCACAATTGTACAAGGCCTCATCTTTATTATAAATACTTATTCTTTACCCTTACAGGGGCCCAGCTTCTATCCTACAACCTTGAGCTATCCATCCTATTATTTTACAATGAATAATATTACAATGTCTTACCACAATTGAGACTATAGAGTTGTTCAACTCTACATGCCTACTGGGGAAGACAAAGGTAACCTCCTTATCAGAATTTCCATGCTCAGCAAGTACAGTGGCAGTGGGCAGGCTAACACTTATAAAGCCAACAATTATGCAATTACATAACTGGATAGAAAAAACCCAGCACAATAGGAACCTCAGAAGAAGCCACAATGTGCTGTTTTTATAAACAAAACTGACAGGCCTGAGATATCATTTGTAAGGCATGCATTTGGATTTGACTCTTGCGAAGACAGGTTCGAACACAGAAACACATATCTAAAGTTTCTCTTGTAACATACACAAGTAGAAGAGGGTGACGGTCTGCTTTAATATTTGCGAGTCCTTCATGTATTAAAACTAATTTACAAAAGTACTTTTATCACCCCCTCCCCCACAGTAACACACTACATTTATACATTTACCTGAAATTCATCCATGATACTGAATGTGTACTCATGCCTGGCTACTACGTGATGACAATTCTTACACAGATCTGCCAAAACAGAGAGACACTTAAATAATTAAGTCTTGTAAGATGTCCTAAGTCAGTAAAATTTCTATTCTCTGCATAGTATTGCTTTGAAAGAATCTTAAGTGATAAATTTAACACAGCAGCAGGAAACCGATTATAATATTTGCCCTGATAAGAAATCTAAAATCTGTCACCTGGCAATACTACAAAAGAAGGGCTTCAACTCAGAGACTTAACAGGCATATGTTAATTCCCATTCTCAGAACTTATAAAAACCGTGCTACTAAAACCAATCATAAATAAAAAAGCCAATGCTAGACATTACAAAGTGAATTTAATGGCAACAAAAGACTGTACAAAAAACACGATGATAATAATAATAACTATGATTTATTGAGTGTTTACTGTGTGCCAGATACTGTCCTAAATACTTTTTATCTGTTTACTTAATCTTCTCAAAACCCAAAGAGGTAGATACTTGTTATCACCTTTAAAAAAATTTTTTTTGGGGCGCCTGGGTGGCTTAGTCGGTTAAGCGTCCGACTTTCGCTTGGGTCGTGATCTCGCGGTTCGTGGGTTCGAGCCCCGCGTCGGGCTCTGTGCTGACTGCCAGCTCAGAGCCTGGAGCCTGTTTCAGTCTGTGACTCCCTCTCTCTCTCTGACCCTCCCCTGCTCGTGCTGTCTCTCTCTCTCTCTCTCCTAGAAATAAATAAAACATTAAAAAATAATAATAATAAATAAATAAATAAATAATAAAAAAATTTTTTTTCATGTTTATTCATTTTTTGAGAGCGAGAGAAAGAGAGCACACATGAGTGGGGGAGGGGGAGAGAGAGAGAAGACGACACAGAATCCAAAGCAGGCCCCAGGCTCTGAGCTGTCAGCAGAGAGCCCGACATGGAGCCTGAACTCACAAACCATGAGATCATGACCTGAGCCGAAGTCGGATGCTTAACCGACTGAGCCCCTGATAACCAGGCGTCCCCTGTTATCACCTTTTTAAGGATAAGGAAACAAAGGGACACCATGGTTAAGTAGCTATTAGCAAGACTACTGAGCTAGGAAGTGTTGGCAAGAGAATTCAAATCCATGCATTCTGGTTGCAGGGCTCTTGCTCTTACCCACTATGTCCTACTACCTGGAACAAAATAGAGTTTAAAGGGTTATGTGTAAAAGAAAGAAAAAGATCTTTCTACTTTAGAATACTTTTGATAGTCTGACTCAATTCTAAGGGCTTAGTGTCTTTTCATAACCTCCTTTCAAAATATCATTATTTGCACATTTATTTCTCATATATTCAGCACATACCAAAGACCAGTAGAGAAGCAAAACAGGGATGTAAACAGTTTAAATTCTTGTCCCGATACCCTAAAATGTATATGGGCTTCATTTACTAAATTAAATGGGCCCTAAAATGTATATGCACTTAATTTACTCAAAGAAATTCTTAGTGCCAACCTCAGAATTGATTCACTTTCATTATACATGGCTTCTTTATTTGGTTTCTCAGTACTGGAGTACTGGGGATGAGGAGCAGCATATGAAGGTAGCACAGCAAAAGAAACAACACAATGACAATGAGACAGGGGACAAAAAAAGCCATGAGAAAGAAACAAGACAAAAAAAACCCATTACCTCCCAGGGTCATTTAGTACAGCAGCAAACAGCCCCAAACACTTTAGTAGCTGTTGGAGGACATCACTGAATTAGACTACGGTAAAAAAAAAAAGAAAGAAAGAAAGAAAGAAAACCCACACGAATGACCCTAAGGTTAAAACAAGTCTCTATTATCTTATTTCAGAAGGCATAAAGGCTTTAAAAACAAACCAAAAAATGGTACCTGAGTCAGAAGCTTCATTTATCTCCAAAAATCACTCATGCAGAGTATCTGATGATGCTACCATCATCTGTATTTTCCTCTTAAAAACCTAACTAGCAACTCTGTCTTGCAATACAATATTGAAATAGGCCTCATAATATAAAATATATCAACAGGCACAACACACCAGCTTTTAAAAGCCAGTATTTGCTATCAGACTTGCATGTAAATAAAAAATCTACTTACGATCATAGGTAACTATTTCTTCTCCATCTTCCTCTTTCAAAGATTTGTTTGTGATCAGCATAAAATCCCGCTTATTGCACACTGCACAGCCTGTAAAGTTCAGCAAGAAAGATCCATTCTCCAGGCAGATGTTACCCTAAAATGTTAAAAATAGGAATTTAATTTTCTTCTATTTCAAAACCCTTGGTGAAAATAATTAATAGACTAAAAATTTCTAAAGGCAAAAAAACATGGCCAGAATTTACTTGCTTGAAGTCTGTACCAAGTAATTTTTCAAATTACTAGCTTTCCTCTAGAAGGGCTATTTATGGCAAATACAACTGAAGCAGTGTGAAAGCTGTTAAGTCTCTGAGGACAGCAACTGTATCTGAGAGGACTAAATGCAAATGGATATTTAGAAACAGTGAAGCTTTAATAATATATGAAAAAGAAAAATTAGAAAAATCCAATTGCCAATAATATTTAAATGAGGCATATACTAAAACTAGAATTAAAATTTAATAAAAAGTGATCTTATACAATGTGGTGCTCAATTGATTGTTGAAGTAACATTTTCTGATGCCTTAAAAATAACACAAAATAGGGGCGCCTGGGTGGCTTAGTCGGTTAAGCGTCCGACTTTCACTTAGGTCATGGTCTTGTGGTTCGTGGGTTCCAGCTCCGCGTCGGGCTCTGTGCTGACTGCCTGCTCAGAGCCTGGAGCCTGTTTCAGTCTGTGACTCCCTCTCTCTCTGACCCTCCCCTGCTCACGCTCTCTCTCTTCGAGAAAAAAAAAAAAATAACACAAAATAAGCAAACAAGAATAAACCTTCAGCTCTGTAGATGCCAATCCTTAAGGACATGTGTGGTTCATGCAGAGGAGATAAACTCTGCAATTCATCAGCCTGACACTATGGCATTCAAGAGAGACCGGGTTTTGCTTCATCACTAAGAAACTTAACAACTTACACTCCTGGCTCAAGGGAGTTCTTTGCTAAAGGCTTACCAGTAATTGTTCAGAAAATCATTATATAAATAATCTAATTCAACCTCATTTCTGACCAATCGGGTATTTTTAACACTTGATGTGACTAAAAACCCATCAAATCAATATTTCTCCAATGCAGCTATGTGCCCGATACTGTGCAAAGCACAGGGAAGGATTAGAGAATGAGTCTTATCTTTCCACCTTTGAGAAGCTTATGAACTCTCAGGAAGACAAACTTGAAGGGTTGCCACAGTGAAGCCTTCCTGGATTCCCAGCACCACATAACCTTTCCCTTCTGAGTGGCTCCTTGAAGCTATGTACTAAGGAAGATATTTACTCTGTTGGGGCAGGGGTGCGGGGAAGTGAGGAAATCAATCTAACTACATAGTTGGGAAATACTAAATCATAGGCACATCAACTTAATTACTAAAGGTGGAAAAAAAGGCCTTGAGGTTAAAATATAAATTTCCAGCTATAAAAAACAGCTGCTTTGTTTTTTTTAAAAATAAACTTCACTGAAGTGTAATTTATATACAATAAAATCCACACATTGTAAGGGTATAGGTGAATGACTTATATACCAATATATATAGATATATAAATCTATAAATATAATCACTATCCAAATCAAGATATAAAAACTTTTATTTTCCCAGAAGTTCCTTAATGTTTTGCAATCTATCTCCAACCCCTATTTCAGGTACCCCTTGATCTGATTTCTATCTCTAGATATTAGTTTTGCTTGTTATGAAATTTTATATAAATAGAATCATGCAGTATACTCTTCTGCATCTAGTTTCTTTTGTTACACGTAAAGTCCATGTTAATCACGTATGTTGTTGTATGTACCGGTAGTTTATTGCTTTCTATTGCCAAACCTATTGCATGGATTCATCTGTTGATAGACTTTTAGGTCCTTTTCAGTTTGGGGCTATTATGAATAAAGCAGCTACAAAGATTCAAGTCTTGTGAAGACATATGCCTTTCTCTTGAGTAAACATCTAGAAGTAGAACTGCTGAGTCATATGGTAAAATTATGGTCCATACAAATTTTAGAACTGCCAGTTAGTTTTCCAGTTTCCCATTTTCCATTCTCACTAGAACTGTGTAAGTTCCAGTTGCTTCATATCCTCACCAACCGTAGGTACCATGTATTTCTTATTTTAGCCATCCTAATCATGTAAAGAAGTATATCATAGCAGTTTTTTTTTAATGTTTTATTTATTTTTGAGGGAGAGAGAGAGACAGCATGAGCAGGGGAGGGTCAGAGAGAGAGGGAGACACAGAATCCGAAGCAGGCTTCAGACTCTGAGCTAGCTGTCAGCACAGAGCCCGATGCGGGGCTTGAGTTCACAAACCATGAAATCATGATCTGAGCTGAAGTTGGACGCTTAACCAACTGAGCCACCAAGGCACCCCTCATAGCAGTTTCTAATTGGCATTTCCCTCATGACTAACAAAGTTAAGCGTCTTTTCATGGTGCCTACCCACGTACCTTCTTTTGTGGAGTGTCTATTTAAGTCTTGCCCATTTTTTAAAAGTTAGGTTGTTTATCTTTATTTAGTTATAACAGTTATTGAGTTATAAGTTTTGTTTTTTTTTTAAGTTTACTTATTGTGAGAGACAGTACAAGCAGGGATGGGGCAGAGAAAAAGAGGGAGAAAATCCCAAGCAGGCTCTGTGCTGTGAGTGTGGAGCCCAACATAAGGCTTCATCTCATGACTTGAGCTGAAATCAAGAGGCAGATAATCAACTTAGCCACCCAGGCACCCCATAAGCGTTCTTTATACAAATCTTCTCAGATTGATATTACAAATATTTTCTCCCTGTTACTGATGTGCTGTTTTTTAAATAATGTCTTTTGAAGAACAGTTTTGATTTTTATGAAGTCTAATTTATCAAAGTTTTTCTTTCACTATTTGTATTTGTCTTTTAAGTCTAGTATTTCTTATTCTGAAAAATATCTACAAGTCTCCAGAAAAACTCATGAAACCCAAATAAATAAATATTTAGGGGCGCCTGGATGGCTCAGTCGGTTAAGCGTCTAACTCTTGATTTCAGCTCAGGTCATGACCTCAGGGTTCTTGAGATCAAGACCTGTGTTGCACTCCCCTCTGACAGTGCAAAGCCTTCTTGGATTCTCTCAAACTAAATAAATAAACTTAAAAATAATTAAATATTTATTGCTTACTCATTCTGAACTTAGAGCTTCTCAACATGCTAATCCGTTATTTTTCTCTGCCATGCATAGACTATTCTTGCTACCACTATCTTACTGTCCTTTCCTTTGCTAAGCTCAGAGACTTCTCTTACTGCCTTCAGAAATATCTCATGAATTCGATAACCCTCAGAGTTGGAAGGACCTTTGAGATTTCAAATGGTCAAGTTAGGCTCTCCTGAACAACAGAAGAGAGTTCAATTCTTCTAAGGGTTGCACGTTCCATTTTTGAAAATCTGTTAGAAGGGTGTCTGGATGGCTCAGTCAGTTGAGCATCCTACTTCAGCTCAGGTCATGATCTCACGGTTCGTGGGTTCAAGCCCCGCGTCAGGCTCTGTGCTGACAGCTTGCTCAGAGCCTGGAGCCTACTTTGGATTCTGTGTCTCTTTCTCTCTCTGCCCCTCTCCCAACTCATGCTCTGTCTCTCAAAAATAAATAATAAAAACCTTTAAAATAGAAATGAAAATCTGTTAGAAAGTTCTTTATTCTGATTCAAAGCCTACAACCCAATAACATCCACCCACTAATTCTTTCTAAATCTGCTTCCTGAAATTCCAAAAAGTTTAATTCTTCCTCATGACAGACCTTTAATTATTTTAGAACAGAAAAGTCACAAAAAAGTGCTTATGAAAGGCACCTTACTGGTTTTCCAATCACCTCAATCCTTTACTCTTCTTCTTATACTTTATTTTTACTTTCGAAATTAATTTATTCCCTGAAGCTCAATCCTTGATTCTCCAGTCTTTTCCTAAGAAAACAAATCATTTCTTTTATTCTTATTTTTGAGAGAGAGAGAGTGCAAACAGGGGAGAAGCAGAAGGAGACACAGAATCCAAAGCAGGCTCCAGGCTCTGAGCAGTCGGCACCCAACACAGGGCTCAAACTCACAAACTGTGAGATCAAGACCTGAGCCAAAGTTGGACGCTCAACCGACTGAGTCACCCAGGCGCCCCAAAACAAATCATCTCTATTTTGACACTTTTAGTTGGCTAGCTCATCTGTTTGAATCCCACACCTAAACTGCAATCTTATATTTTCACTTGATTCCTTGAATGTTACATTCTCAATCTTGGATGAAACATGATAAAAACAATCTGACCACGTGCCCCCCAAGTTTGGTTCTCTCTCCCACATGCCACCAATTTCTGTAAGGATACTCCCCATTTCCCTAGATTGAAAATTTATGATCATCTGTAGGTCTTCCTTTCATTAAATTGGCTGAGTCCTATCAGTTCTTTCTTTGAAATGATTATTTCATTATCTCATGCCTATCCTAGTGTTTTCATGACTCCCCAAATACTCTGTAGGGCTCTCCCTTTTACATTTCTCATCCCATTACCTCAACATACAGCCGTAGATTCATTTCCCTAAATAACAGGTTTCAGAAGTATTTCCCTATTCACTTTTTTCGATAGGTGCTCAACGCCTGAAGTGTAAAACCCAACCTTCTTAATACAATTTTTAAGCCTTTTGATTAGCTCAACTCTTAGGAATCCAACCTAAGCTCTTTCATACTCTTCACTACAAACACCTCCTTCACATGGTCCCTGAAAAGTGCAGTGTTTATTACTGGATTCATAAAAATTTCTTTTAAAAGTATGAAATAGAACACAACACAGAAAAGTATATGAGATAGCATAATGCCTCGAGCTAGTAGATGTCAGTAGTATCCCCAGTTGTGACAACTAAAAATGTCTACAGATAGTACCAAATGTCCCCTGGGAGGCAAAATCACACCTAGTTGAGAATCACTGCTCTAATTAATTCACTTTCATTATTCATTCATGGTTCTATGACCGTATCACACTTTTTCCGGTCTACTACTACAAATGATGCTCTTATGAACATTCTTTTTTTTTTTTTTTTTTAACTTCTAGGAGAGAGAGAGAGACAGCGTGAGCAGGGGAGGGTCAGAGAGAGAGGGAGTCACAGACTGAAACAGGCTCCAGGCTCTGAGCTGGCAGTCAGCACAGAGCCCAACGCGGGGCTCGAACCCACGAACCGCGAGATCATGACCCAAGAGAAAGTCAGTCTTATGAATATTCTTATACAAGTTTCCAAGAACATATGAACATGCATTTATTTCTCTAGAATGAGAATTGCTGGGTCATTCAGTATGCACATCTTTAACTTTGATACAACCTTTCTCCCAGGAGGTTGTACCATGAGTGTTCATGTTATACATCCCACTCCAAAGCCTAAGTATTACTCAAAATACTAAGAGGCAGAAGCAGCTATATATTTTCTACCGCCCAACCATTACAAGAATCCCTGTTCTTATATTCCACAAGCCTCTGGCTCTTCCTTTTCTACCAGAGGCTTTTTCTACTCTAGTCACAACTAGCCTCCAAGTTCCAAATGAGGTCCACCTTTCTTTTGGGAGAACAGGGCTATTGCTCTAAACTTGAATATCACTTATGAACTGTACTACTTTTTGTTGTTGTTGTTAAATCACATACTCTAAGCTGTAAGCTCTCAGAAGGCAATGAAGCTGCCTTTTATTTCATCTTCGGTATCCCCTTCTGGTCTAGCTACACACATAAATGTTCAAGTATACCTTGAATAAATGAGAGTAAATAAACTTCGGCTTCCAGAGATTGAAAGAACAGATATTTTTACAAACTCCCAGGAAATCTGATTTCTGGCCTTGGCTCTCAGGTTAACAGAATGTGAACTTGATTTCCGCTCTCTGGGCATTAGTTTCATATGCAAAACTGTGTTATGACAGATGACCTCAGAGGTCCCTTCCAGCGCTAGATTTCAGTAAGAAAAGTGAATTTCACCAAATCAAGCTGTCGGATGACACCAGGGGTGGGGGGAGGATGTCCCTTTGTCATCGACTGGATTGCTGGTGATGTGGGGTTTCCTTTGTTGTACCCTGGAGCTTAAGAGAAGTGGGGTGACGGCTGATGTCAGCCGTCAGGGCGTGGATCGGCTGGCAGAATGGACGGCCACCGGCCGCCCCCGCCGTCAAGTGCCTAAATACAGCTACCGGGTCACCGGAACGGGCACAGCGGCTGGGTCGTCCCGCGCTCGGCCTCTCAGCGAAGGCCGGCCGGGGGCATGAGGAGCCTCAGGGGCTGGCCACCGCTCAAGGGGGCGAGAAGTTCCCGGCGCCCACTCGCTCACCCGGTCGGGATACTCCTTCTCCACACAGCCCCCACACATCCCGACGCCGTTCACAAGGACCGTCCTCTAGTGCTTCCGGGAAGACGAAGCCTCGCGAGAGCAAAGGGAAGGTTGCCGCATGCGCCCCAAATACGCGACCCTGGAGTATTTGCTTTCGGGAATCTACTCGAAGTCTCCGCCCCTTAGCCACTGTTGTGAGGGCAGAGCCTGGTCTCCCAGGCAACAACGGCCGGCCGGGAGAGGGACTTCGGAAACCTTCGGAGAAAGGGGCGGGCCCACGGACCCTGTGGCGGGAACCCGGAAGGGGAAGTTCTCATCCAGGCGCTTTCCTGAGCCTAGGCTGAGAGAAAGGCAAGTCACAGTACACACGAAAAGGAATTGTTTCTCGCTGCCTCGGCTCACCCCATACATAAAGCTGAAATTATAGTAATTTAACCACCTTTCTATTACCAGTGAGAGTGATAAATCAGCTCTTAGCAGGTGAATAAGCAGCATCCGAAGTGTTGGCCAAGAGGCACTTAGAGCTCTGCAGAGACTCTCCTAAAACTCCTTAAAAAAAAAAAAAGTTTAAAATGTTAATAATAAATGACCATTATTTATCCCATTAGCGATGGGAAACGTGTTTCTGTGTGTTACCGAAACACCTCAGTGGCATGCACACACTGTGCAAATAGAAAATGGCGAGAGCCCAGGCTATGGAGCTCAAAATGCTTGTGGTTGGTGCCCCGCAAATTCCTTTTCACAGTGATGTTGTTAACTTGACTATGAATATCGAAAATCTGTCCTTGTGCTTGTGAACAACCTGTCCTGATCGTACCCAGCTACTCCCATAGAGATATTTAATGGGGGAGAATCAGCATCCTTCCTTAACCTGCCTATAGTAGTCAAGTCAAGTCAGGGAGCATATGCGACTCTGGGATCCATATTCTTTTTTGTTTTTTTAAGTTTATTTATTTATTTTGAGGGTCGGGGGCAGAGAGAATCCCAAGCAGGCTCTTCAGCCAGAGCCTGATGTGGGGCTTCATCCCACCAACCTTAAGATCAGCACCTGAGCTGAAATCAAGAGTCAGATGCTCAACTGACTGGGCCACCCAGGTGCTCCTGGGATCCAGGTTCTTTAAAGAAGAGGTTAATAACCATTTTAGAGTTCACTCTATTCTTGGAATAATTGCAATGCCTTCCATCTGTATGACATTTTCGACCTTTAGAAGTGTCATCATTTCCATTTCTGTTTTTATGTCTTTACAATCCTATAAGAATGGTAAAAAAAAAAAAATACATCTCCCCTTTTCAGATGAGGAAACCAAGGAAATAAGTCGTTAAAGTTCTTATCTGTGGTAACAAAACTGCTAGTAGTTGCCCAGGACTCTCCTAACCTGGGCTCAATTCTTTTGAATACAGTAGGTAGTAGCCACATGTGACCATAAAGCATTTTACATGTGGCAAATTTGAACTGAGATGTAAGTATGTTCTATAAATTGGACTTAGAAGACAGTATGAAAAAAATGTAAAATATTTCATCTGTGATATAAAAAAAATTTTAATGTTTAATTTATTTCTGAGAGAGAGAGAGAGGCAGCATGAGCAGGGGAGGGTGAGAGAGAGAAGGAAACAAAGAATCCGAAGCAGGCTCCAGGCTCTGAGCTAGCTGTCAACACAGAGCCTGATGTGGGGCTCGAACCCACGAACGATGAGATCATGACCTGAGCTGAAGTCAGATGCTTAACCAACTGAGCCACCCAGGCACCTCTCATCTGTAATTTTTATATTGATTACATGTTAAAATAATTGGGCTAAATAAAACATATTATTAAAGTTAATATTATCTGTGTTTTAAATCTGGCTACCAGAAAATTTTCAATTACACAAGTAGCTTGTATTTCTGCTGGACAGGACTGGTCTATACAATCCTCTTTTTAATTTTATGTTTTAGATATAGAGTATGTAAGGGAGAGAGAGAATTTTTTTAATGTAACACTTTATTACTTATATTTATTTATTTAGAGAGAGTGGGGGAGAGGGCCAGAGAGAGAGAGAGAGAGAGAGAGAATCTTAAGCAGGCTCCATGCTCAGCCCAGAACCTGATGTGGGGCTCGATCCCATGACTCTGGGATCATGAGCTGAAACCAAATCAAGAGCCAGACACTTAACCAACTGAGCCACTCAGGTATCCCTCTTGATCCATTTTTAAATGTGTCCTCTGTTTTTAAAGCCTAATGCTGACTTTTAATTTTACTAACCACTGTATTTTATTCAATTTTATAGACATTTGTTGATGACTTTGCTATTCAAGGAACTGTGTGGACAACAGGAAGATGAAAAAGACATTGTCCCTTCCTGTTCTCCAGAGACTTGCAATAGAGTGTAAGGCATAAGATGAGCAAAAATACCTTTACAATTACTAGCAAATTGTGATTTAAGAGCACAAAATGGAGAGAATTCTTCTAGATTGGGATTGGTAATGAGGAATTTGAGCCCTATAGGATGTATAGGATTTTGAAAAGCAGAGAATTTTAGTATAGGAATTTCAGGTGGACCATGTCAAGGAGTTTGGATTTTGTCTTGCAGGGGAAAGTGTGCCACTGGATATTTGAGCAGGAAAGTGATATCAGAGTTGTGGTTTTGGAAGATCATTTTAACAGTATTTTTGGGGGAATGATTGAAACTGGAAGAGATTGGACAATGAAAGGCATACACTAACAGAAACCACAAGGGGGAGATGTATAGCTTTCTGCCTCTTCACTAATAGAGAACAATAATGATTTTAAAAATTAAAGAATTACACTGGAGTCAAAGATCTCAAACAGTTGGTTCTTTGGCATGAAAGACAATCTACATATTTGCCAGTGTTTTTTTTTTTAACTTCCCAGAGTGAGATGGTATCTTGTTACTAAAATGAGCAAGTGAATAAAAAGGTCATCTTCTTAGGTATAAACTTTCAAGAGCTGATGGCTATCCACCCAATGAAGTCTTCTATTCAAATCTAAATATTTCCAGGGCAGAAAGGCAGCAAATGAGATGGGAAAAGGTGGGCAGTACCAGAAATTAAAGTGTGATTATTCCTTAAATGAGTACAAATTTTTCCAAGGTTGACAGGTAGAAGAAAGGAAAATAGAGGCTACAAAGCAGAAGGAGATTAGCACTGGAAAAGAATGACCAAGCATTGGTGTTTAAATAAGCAAAAAAAAAATTACCAAAAAAAATCTATTTTCTTTTCCCTTATAGGTAATTATTTAAAATAAAATTTGCAGCGGGGCGCCTGGGTGGCTTAGTCTTAAGTTAAGCGTCCGACTTTCGCTTAGGTCATGATCTCGCGGTTCGTGGGTTCGAGCCCCGCGTCGGGCTCTGTGCTGACTGCCAGCTCAGAGCCTGGAGCCTGTTTCAGNGGTTGGCTGGTCTGAGCCAGAAGAGAGCTAAAGTTCTCAGGTAATGAACACGGTATCATGTGATTGTTCAATTGAAGTGGATTTTCTTTATCTGGGAGAGAAGGATCTGCTGAGAAACCTAAGACTTTATCCAAAAGTTGAAAAAGAGCAATTGCATAGATGAAGTATAATGGGAAGTGGTGACAAATAAGAAAGTTGCCTTGTGGGGTGCCTGGGTGGCTTCGTCGGTTAAGCGTCCGACTTTCGCTTAGGTCATGATCTCGTGGTTCATGGGTTCAAGCCCCGCGTCGGGCTCTGTGCTGACTGCCAGCTCAGAGCCTGGAGCCTGTTTCAGAGTCTGTATCTCCCTCTCTCTCTGACCCTCCCTGCTCACGCTGTCTCTCTCTCTCTCCTAGAAATAAATTAAAAAAAAAAAAAATTAAAATAAAATAAAATTTGCAGGAATCATTTAAGGATTACCTTCTAATAAAATTTTCTCTGAGACAGTACCATAGGAACCGTTAGTAAACATATGATGTCAATAATGTATATGAAGTGTGCCCATGTGTTACCGTTTTTGCATGAGGTTATTTCTTGGTAAAAAGAATCCATTTAAGAAACTCCTAGATGTTAAAATCGTTCAATTACATATGTTAAACTACCTCCCTGGGGCAAGATTAAAGTTTTCCCTTAAGAGTGCAGTTTGAATCTTCTTTTAACACGCTCTCTCTAGTACCTTTTTTCTTTTGCCTTTTATGATGCCTGAAGCCAAGAGGCTGGAAGGATGCAGTCCTGAGCATACCTATCATTTTCATCCTTTGTTTAAAGGGATAAGAAGCACCCCCGGAGCACTGATGGTCCCACTGTCAGCCCAATTTCACAGATGGAGAGAAGCTCATCTCTAAAAAGAAGTTCATCTGCTTGGGGAAGGTATGTGTTATTCTTTCCATTATCTCAAGAGAAGTGTGAAATAGGTGGTTTGTCTTTACCTGGTGTCACCGGCTTGGGGTCAATGAATTAACAGCAATTCTGGCTTAACACTGTGAACACAGGTGAGTCTGGTCTGGCTGAGATCAGATATGACCAAGCTCATAAAAACTCAAGACCGGTCTCCTCCTTCCCCTCCTCCCCACTTCTTCTCCCGCCCCCGCCTAGTTGGACTTTCTTTTATTTAGAATTCTCATGATTATTCAGATTATAAACTCCAACTTCCAAACACGTTATACTTAAAAACAAGGGAATTGCTACTGTCGCTCTTGCCTCTGTTTCCTCCAGCACTCCTCACTTTCTTTTCATATACAGATGACTATTTCCATATACAGTTTTCCTAACATATGTCAAAATCTCTGATATTCTTTGGGGGAAATATCCTTCAAATCTTACATAGATTAGGATAAATTTAATAATCAAAATATAACTGGGTTTTAGATATGCTTTTATTTTATTTTATTTCATTTTTTAAATGTTTATTCATTTTTGAGACACAGAGACAGAGCATGAGCAGGAGAGGGGCAGAGAGAGAGGGAGACACAGAATCCAAAGCAGGCTCCAGGCTCTGAGCTGTCAGCACAGAGCCCCATGCAGTGCTCGAACTCACGATCCATGAGATTATGACCTGAGCTGAAGTTGGACGCTTAACCGACTGAGCTACCCAGGCACCCCTTATTTTATTCCATTTCTAATGTGTGCGTTAAGTAAAACTCAGAGCAGTATTTTGTTCTCTATTACTTTTATCAACTCTGAGAGGTGAAGGAGGTTGGAATTTTCAGAGAAGCCAATGAAGTGAGGAAATGCAAGGAAGCTCCTGTTTTGTCCTGGAGAATGGCCAGCAGAGGGAGGGTTTACGTCAAGGAAATTCAGGCACAAAATCCATAGGAATCAAGAAGCGTGGGTAGTTTTGAAAAGAGGATTTTTGACTTGGAATGGAGAAAAAGGGTAGAAGCTGCAAGGAATATTTGGGAAATGGTATGGTGATTTAAAGTTAAAATTTTAGGGGTGCCTGGGTGGCTCAGTCAGTTAAGCATCCTCCTTCAGCTCAGGTCATGATCTCATGGTTCCTGAGTTTGAGCCACACATCAGGCTCTGTGCTGGCAGCTCAGAGCCTGGAGCCTGCTTTGGACTCTGTATCCCCCCCCACCCCCACCCTGCCCCTCTCCCACTCACTGTCTGTCAAAAATGAATAAACATTAAAAAATTTTTTTCAAGTTAAAATTTTAAATTTCATCCTGATTGGTTTTTTTTTTTTTGGACAGAGTGGGTGGGAGAGGGGCAGAAGAAGAGAGACAGAAAGGGAGAGAGACAGAGTGAGGGAGAGAATCTTTTTTTTTTTAATATAATTTATTGTCAAATTGGTTTCCATACAATACCCAGTGCTCATCCCAACAAGTACCCTCCTCAGTGCCCATCACCCACTCCCCCCCCCCAAACCCTCAGTTTGTTCTCATTATTTGAGAGTCTTTTATGGTTTGCCTCCTAAGAGGGAGAGAATCTTAAGCAGGCTCCATGCCCAATGCAGAGCTACACCAGATGATATGGCGCCCCACCTGAGGCAACTTGAGGCTTGATCTCATAGCTGAGAAATGATCACCTGAGCCAAAATCAAGCGTCAAAGTTTAACTGACTGAGCCACTCAGGAGCCCCCCTAATTATATCTTAATATCAGGAGGAGGATCATAAACAAGTCACTTATTAGCTGTGCTTCAATTTTCTCATCTGTAAAGTGATGACAATAATAAATATACCTACCTAAATTTACAAATATATTTATAAATAATAAATATAAAGGATTGCTTTATAAAATAATACACAAATGTTTTAGATATATGAGTATATACATTTGACTCAAGGGTGCTAAGAAAAATAATTCTGGCTATAAGCATGAGGTGGTAGAAGGGAGGGTAATAAATTAGGAAAAGGGGTTTGGTAACAATGGCTAACAGCCTGCCTGAGGTGAGAATCTGTGTCTAGTGGAATTGGATAATAGGAGACTATGTGCATTAATTTGTATAAGGTGTCTTTGTGCATTTGAAAAGACTGAGTGAGCATGCTGTGGTAGAGAGAACACTGTGGGGGAAGAGGTGTGTTAGGGAGGGAAACCATGAGTTAGAGAGAGAGTGAAAAGCCAGGCTCTACTAGGAAGTATACTTGGAAGTTTACCAAAGGCACAAAGAAGCAGGGAGCCCTACTTTGGGCTCCTACCAAATTACAGGTTCTAGTCCTTCTTCTGGTTCCTTGTACTTCTTTCTCTTGACAAAATCTTCTTTGGGAACTAATGAGAAAGTCCACACCAAGGTTTGAGAGAACTGAGGCATATTATAAAGCAACTACATGAGACAGTGCCAAGAATGCAACAGTTAGAATAAATTGCCTTATGTCACTGCTTTATTTATTTTTAAAAATGTTTTATTATTTATTTTTAGGAGAGAGAGAGAGATAGAGCATGTGTGGGGGAGGGGCAGAGAGAGAGGGAGACACAGAATTGGAAGCAGACTCCAGGCTCTGAGCTGTCAGCACAGAGCCCGATGTGGGGCTCGAACCCACAAACTGTGAGATCATGACCTGAGCCGAAGTCAGATGCTTAACTGACTGAGCCACGCAGGCGCCCTGTTATTTATTCTTTAAATGTTTATTTTTGAGAGAGAGAGAGCGAGCAGGGGAGGGGCAGACAGAGAGGGAGACATAGAAGTGGAAGCAGGCTCCAGGCTCCAAGCTGTCAGCACAGAGCCCTATGCGGGGCTCAAACCCACAAACTGGAAGATCATGACCTGGGCCAAAGTCAGATGCTTAAGTGACTGAGCCACCCCGGTGCCCCTGTCACTGCTTTAAAAGTTCCATGACTGGGGGCAATGGGGTGGCTCAGTAGATTAAGCCTCTGACTCTTGGTTTCGGCTCAGGTCCTGATCCTGTGGTTTCATGGGTTCAAGCCCCTCATCAGGCTGTGCACTGCCAGAAGACCCTGCTTGGGATTCTCTCTCTCTCTCTCTCTCTCTCTCCCCCTCTCTCTCTCTCTCCATCTCTCCCTCCCTCCCTCCCTCCCTCTCCCACTCATGCTGTCTCTGTCTCTCTCAAAATAAATTTTAAAAAGAAATTAAAAAGCTCCATGGTTCCATATTGCCTTCAGAAAAAAAAAAAAACAAGCTCCTTACTACAGCATTCAAAGCCTTTTAAAATATGACTCCGGTATACTTGTCTTACCTTGTGTCCTGCTGCCCCCCACCTCTCCAGTTGTGCTGCATTTCCTTGTAATCACACACTACCTATTTGTAGCCTCACCAAGCTACTCATGGCCCTAACCTCACCAAGTTCAAGTCTTCTCTCTAGCTTTTTGTGTGCTGTTCCATCTGCCAGAGTGGCCCTTTCTCTGACTGTTGAGATCGTATTCAGTCTCTCCGACATGGTTCCAACATCCCTGCTTCCGTGAACACCAAATTAACTTCCTACTTGAACCTCCTGTAATAACACTTTATTCATTCCCCTGCTATGGAATGCAGTCACCACTTGACTGCAAACTCCTTTAGCATGATGCTTGTTTCCCAGCTTCTAGCATTATGCCTGACACATAGTGGGTGCTACTTATGATTTTGATTGATTCCAAAAGCTGAATACACAGTTTGATTCATCCCTCCACTCTACCTAATTCCGTGGCCAATGCCATACCTCATTTCTATGAACTGTTTGCTCCAGATCATTGCTTTCAAGTGTCTTAATATTTGAGAAGGAAAAAAAAAAGTTTTTTAGGAGGAGTTTGGGTTTAAAAAATTGTTTTAAGCCCAGTATCTTCTTCTTTATCCATGAATAATTTATTGCTTAGTCATGTCTTCATGCTGTGCCCACCAAAAGGAAGATTCTGCCTAAGGCATGGATGACTCAGCAAGAACAAATACCCTAATATCATTCAATTTAACACCTCAGTTGCTCTCCAGGAAATGATCTGTAAACTTAAGAGTTCAGTTTATCACCTTATTCCTGGAAGTTTAGCAACAACTTCCTGACTTCAATTGCTTCTATACACTGCTTTCTCTTTTTCTTTCATAGATTAATTGAATCCATAATGGTTTGTTAATTTGGACTCAAGTGGGATAGATAACTCTTCTACCAGTGTGATCTCTTAGTCCACTCTAGCTCAGTTAACACTTGAGATGCCTATATCAGACAAACTTTCATTATAGAATTTAAAATAGTGCCCCAAATGTAAATATACCTGGAAGAAGTAATATGATAAAGTTAAAGCCCAGGAATTCCATTTAATTCAATCCATACAATGTTTGGAGTACTCGCTCCATGCGTGCCTTCAAGTTGCTTATAATCTAGGGAGAAAGAAAAATCAGTGATCACAATATAGTATAATAATTATGTTTAGGGATGCTCTGGGGGCCCAGAGAAAGGGCAGGCGTCCAGCCTTTGAAAGGTTGGAGAAAGGAGGTTGGAGAGATGTCAGCAAAGATTTTCCAAAAGAGTTGACACTTCAGGAGACTTTAAGAATTGATGGACATTAGAGAATATTCAGAAGGGTATTCCCTAACCTGGGATACAATGTGTGCAAAAGTACAAAGACACAGGGAAACAAGTTTGGAAGGCTGGGCATAGAGTAGGTAGCATAGATCTAAGTAATGTCCAGTCTCTCCATGAGAAGGATAAAGTTTTAACCCTTACGTCCAGGAGGATGACTTCATAATTTTACCTAGGCCTGGTAGCAGTTATCATGTAATGAACTAAAAAATTGCTCAGTCTTCTTCCTGCTATATATTAGCATCACATTTTCCATCACATCGGTTGTGTTGAGACCTATAGGTATGAATTCATATCCCTGCTTTGTCACTTATTAGCTGTGACATATTGGGCAAGGTATTTAACTTCTCTGTGCCTTTTACCTCATTTGCAAAGTGGGAATACACCTACCTCACTGAGTTGCTGTGAGAATTAAAGGAGATAATACACTCAGCATAGGATCAGATATATGTGTTAAATCTTCCATAAATGTTAGCTACGTTAATGGAATTGAGTCCAGAGAATCTAATAAAAATATAAGCATAAGTCGTAGTGATCAAGGTGTGGTAAATAACTGCAGCCCCAGAGAATCTCAGAAGTAGAAGAACTCTCAAGAAGTTATCTAATATACACCTACGCATCTAAGAAGATCAGTGCTTAAATCAACAGCATTTGGCCCTGCCTGCCACCAAGGACCCTAAATATATCTGACGAAAGGCAGAGTTGGGAGAGAGAACAAAATAAAATCACAAACAGAACAAAGAGAATGAGAGATAAAGGGGAAAGGAAGCAGAATGATTGGACAAAGGGGATGAGAAATATACTTCAGTGGCACGTCTACCATTAGTTGCTAATCCCTAGTTTACATCTTCCAAAACAGATGGTAACTTTATTTAAGATATAAAGAACCAAATGAAAGGTTTGGGAACTCTAAGGGTCATATATTCAATTATCCCAGAGAGGCCTAGGTATAAAGATCTCAAGCAGAAGGAAGAAGGGCATTTCTGGGAATGTTTGGAAGTTCTTTATCAAACTCGGGAGAATATTTGGAAAATCTCTAGATAGGTTATTGTGTTTAAGACTGCTGATGTCATGAGGGGTTCAGAGACTGCTGAGTGACTTGGCATAAGCAAAAACGTCAGGCCAAAGGTGTACAGATGAACTCTGTCTGAGAACCAAATTTTCGACAAGTAGTTCAAATTTCCCTATATCATTCCGTGTAAAAACAGATGAATGCTGCCCAACTCTAGTCACCAGCTTGGGAGGAGGAGTTTTAGAAAGGCCTACCCCATCAGTAGTTTGAACAAAATAGTTTTCCTTCCAGGAGCTTTCCAACATCCACTCATACCCCCATTTGATTTTGACCTGATGCTCTTTGGTAGCCTGACTCTCTGTTAAGTGTTTACTCCCAAGAGATGATTCTGTCCTAATTCTTTCTTTCCTACATGTCTTTCATTTTTCGGTTTGCGTCCTAGTTTATTTTTGGAGCCTAAGCTATCATGACTGCCTGCTGTCTTTTTCTGTTTTTAGGCTTTCTTCCTTCTCCTTTGGTTACTGGTAGTTTAGCAGGGATAATGCTAAGCTGGGGCCAGATGTTAATTAAGCAAAATAAGTCAAGCAAATCAAAACCTCCAAATATTTGGTTTCAGGTTAGTTAGTCACAACAGCATTTTTGAAGATGTAATTTTATTTTGATGTAAGTTACATAAACCCTCTGGTTGGGCTGTCAGCTTTCTTCTGTGTGGTGTCCTAGCACAGCGATTAAAGGGTGTGCTGTCAAGATAGAGAGCGAGGAGATTAATAAGTAATGAGGCAGAGTCATGTGCCAGAGGCTATGACCCAGCCCTCACCAAAACCTTGAGATATTTTGATGACAATATCTCTTTCTAGGGACATAGAGAATTTTGTCTTCCTGCCACAAGGATAATGGGTGAATTGACTGCTTTTGAAAGTTTACTCCTAGCCTAAGTTTCATTCCTAAATAACAGTAAAAACATCATCATGATGAATAAATAATTTTTAGTGTATATTATGTGTAGGACACTGGCCAGGCACCAGGTGGACAAAGAGGGAGAATGCATGATTTGTACTCAAAGGATTTACTGTGTTGAGAAGATAAGGTATGTACATGTAAATACATTTAACAAACGAAAATTACCACATAACACATACTGGATGTCAAATGAGTAATATATAGGTAGATGATCATACACTCCAGTTTGTCCTACGTAGTCCCAGTTTGTACCTCTTGTTCCAATGTACTTATGCCCTCTGTAACTCTCAAACATCATAGTTTAGATGATAAATTATATATTCAACTTATATACAGACCTGTGGTCTAGGAATTAAGGGGAGAGAGTTTTTATCAATGGCTAGGGTAGTTGGTAGGGAGTTCGTGGAGCTGGGCCTTGAAGGAGGAGATGGGACAGAGGCTAGACGGAGAGCATTCTGCAAGAGAATATCAAGAATAAAAAGACCAAAATGGACGTGGGAAAAAAGACAGTCATGGCACAGCTCCAGGGGACACTGTTCATGTTATGTTCTCTGTGAATGGTGCCCTCTGGACTGTGTAACTGTTGGCTCTAAAGGTGTCATATTTGGGGAGCAACTGGAAGAACACTTAAGCTGGAGAAGACGATTTGTGGAGAGAATTTGTGTGAGAATCAAAGCAAGCATAGAACAGATATTGGAGGCTATCAAATACCAGAATAAGATGTTTAAACTTTATCCCACAGTGGATTTGAATGTAACTGAAGAGTTTTGAGCAGACAATGATACAACAAAATGGTTTTGGAAAATTAATATTCTCAACTATTTCAATAGTCTTGAATTCAATAGTTTTGAAATAATACTATAATTATACTATACTATAGTATACTATGCTATAGTATAGCATAATTATATACTATATATTATATACTATATTATATACTATAATGCAATCAGAAAGATTGCAAAGGCAGGATTGATAGTGTGGTAACTGGCTAACTATGCGAGGAGAGGGAACAATTAAGAATGACTCTAGCAGCGCCTGGGTGGCTCAGTCGGTTAAGCGACCGACTTGGGCTCAGGTCATGATCTCACGGTTCGTGCGTTCGAGCCCTGTGTCAGGCTCTGTGCTGACAGCTAGCTCAGAGCCTGGAGTCTGTTTCAGATTCTGTATCTCCCTCTCTCTCTGACCCTCCCCCTGCTCATGCTGTCTCTCTCTCAGAAATAAATGTTAAAAAAAATTTTTTTAAAAAGAATGACTCGAGATTTAGAAACTGAGTACAAAAAAATGATGGTATCTTTGACAAATATGGGGTTAGCTGAGAGAAGTTAGCTTTTGGAGGGAATAGATGAGCTGTCCTTCAGACATGATGGATTTGAGACATCATTTGGAAATGTTCAAAAGGAAATATTAAATTAGAGCTGAGACAGGTGGTAATGCTAGAGATGTAGATTTAGGAATTTTGTGGGGGTACTGAATGATCGTAAATATCATAAGATCATAAATAGTAGACAGCCTACAATTATGGCTTAGGTTGCAATTGCATTTTGTAGAGTAGGAAAGAATACAATTTGCAAAGACAGCAAAAAGAGATTCCAGAGGTGAAGGGAAACAGGACAGACAGTGTATAATCAAGAATATCAAAGGAAAAGAAAGTTTCAAGCTTGAGAAGTTGAAAAAGTTTGGCTATGGAGCCAAACCTTGAAAAGCAGTCAAGGGGGACTAAAACTGGAAAAATTCATAGCTTTTGATGGTGACATGGGTTCTTCAGAAGGTACAATTTTATTAGTTGTAGAGGTGACTCCATGTTATAGGAGTAAAGGGATGAGAGATTGTGATTCAAGGGACATAATGAATGAAGGTTGATCTTGTAAGAAATTTGCCAGTAAAGGGAGGGGGAAAATATGATGAAAGCCAAGGAATATCCAGGATTAAGGAAGAATTTTTTTATTTTTAAAAATTTTTTTTTTTATGTTTTATTTATTTCTAGGAGAGAGAGAGAGAGACAGCGTGAGCAGGGGAGGGTCAGAGAGAGAGGGAGTCACAGACTGAAACAGGCTCCAGGCTCTGAGCTGGCAGTCAGCACAGAGCCCGACGCGGGGCTCGAACCCACGAACCGCGAGATCATGACCTAAGCGAAAGTCGGATGCTTAACCGACTAAGCCACCCAGGCGCCCCAAGGAAGAATTTTTTTAAAAGGATATAATAAAGAATTTATGTTCTGTGTTAGACTGTAGGTAGATAGCACTTCATTTGCTTAGAATAAATCTTGATTTTTCAAATTGCTCACAGTACCTTTCTTCTTCTGAATTCCAAGCAAGAAGCTTACTAGAACAAGGGAGGAAGAAAATACAGACAGGAAAATAACTGATAAAGGATTCAACAGTTAGTCATCAACAGGTGATTAAAATACACCTAATCTCTTCCACACAGCTGAGGACGCTTTCTGTTCAGGCAGAAACTATATGCATTTATAGCTGGGATAGACATTTAGGTTAGGAGAGGACATCTCTAAAGTACTGAGGAGTTTTTTTTAGGGTTCTCTAAATCCCCGTATTAATCCCCCAGTTATAAAAAACCTTTGGTGGTCTACAGATTTTCCAGTCTGACATCCATCCTGCTTTCCAGTCCCTTGACCACCATTCTAGTTCAAGCCCCAATTACTTCTCACTCTGACTACACTAATAGCCTGTCTCCTGTCTCTCTCCACTCCAGCTATCCTACACACTGCCACTAGATTAATTTTTCCAAAGCACAGTTTTGATCCTATCTTGCCTTGCTTAAAAGCCTTCAACAAATTCCCATTGTGAACTGAATTAAGTACAGGCTTCTCACTCTGGCTTTTGAAATCTGGTCACAATATAGCTTTGGTTTACCTTTTCTGTCTTAATTCTCACAATTTCCATATATTCAAACTGATTTACAGGCATGAAAGAGAATCACTTGGTCCCTCTCTCTGGAGTGGCTACATGAAATTTCCCCGTGAAAACAACAGGGGATTCACATATAAAGGAAGGTAGAAGAAGGTATGGGAGTCATTTTCACTTCCTATTAAATATGATCTTGCGGTCTGAACCCTTCACCCAAATATTTTATTTGTAATTTTTGTATGGCATTAACAAATTCATTATATTAGAGTCATTTGTGTGCTATCCCTACCCTATTGGGGTGAAAACAGTTTGAAAACAAAGACATTATGGTCCTCATCTTTCTCGTTTTAATGTTTATTTTTGAAAGAGAGCGTGAGTAGGGGAGGGGCAGAGAGAGGGGGACAGAAGATCCGAAGAGGGCTCTGCTCTGACAGCAGAGAGCAACAAGCTCAATGTGTGGCTTGACTCATGAGCCGTGAGATCACAACCTGAGCCCAAGTCAAACCCTCAACCGACTGAGCCAACCAGGTGCCCCCTAGTCTTCATCTTTAATCTCCTTTGGGATCTTGTAGTATACCTTTTACTAAGGGCATTCAGTACATTTTTAAAAATTCCCTGACTATATTGAAAAGAAGTTGTGGACTCTTAAGTAACTCTGCTTTTGCTTACCACTTCTCAACATGTCCTTACCTCTTCCTATGAAGATGCAAATGTTTTTATTTTTCAATGTAACAACTGCATGTCCTTTACATGGCTATACTGACATTATATGTTGGATTATAAGTAGTTGGAAGACAGGAACTTCTTTGTTTAACCTAACATATATGTAATGCTTAAAGATTTATGTACATAAGCTCTTAGTAAATGTTCTATAATTTTAATGATAATCTGTTTGCAGAAAGTTATTTTATAAATCAAGCGTTTTTTTTTTTTTGTGGTAGATACTCCTTTTTTTTTTTTTCAAATAGTTTATTGTCAAATTAGTTTCTAAAATCAAACGTTTTTAAAAATAATTATTGGCATAATTGACATATAGCCTTACATTAGTTTCAGGTATACAACATGATTCAATATTTGTATATATTGTGAAATGATCACTCTGTAAGTCTAGTTAACATCCATCACCACACATAGTTACAGAATTTCTTTTTCTTGTGATGAGAATTTTAAAGATTTACTCTTTTAGCAACTTTCAGATATGCCATACAGTATTACTAGCTATAGTCACCATGCTATACATTACATTTCCAGGACTTATTTATTTTATAACTAGAAATTTGTATCTTTTAGTTTCCTTTGCCCATTTCACCCCCCACCTTCCTGTCTCTTGCAACCACCAATGTGTTCTCTATGTCTATGAGCTTGTTTTTGTTTCTTTGTTTGTTTTTAGGTTCTACATATAAGTGAGATCATATTGTATTTGTCTCTGACTTATTTCACTTAGTATAATACCTTCAAGGTCCATCTATGCTGTCATTTTTTAATTGTTTTTTTTTAATGTTTTATTTATTTCTAGGAGAGAGAGAGAGACAGCGTGAGCAGGGGAGGGTCAGAGAGAGAGGGAGTCCCAGACTGAAACAGTCTCCAGGCTCTGAGCTGGCAGTCAGCACAGAGCCCTACGCAGGGCTCGAACCCACAAGATCATGACCTAGCGAAAGTCGGACGCTTAACCGACTAAGCCACCCAGGTGCCCCTATGCTGTCATTTTTTAAATTACTGGATAATATTCCATTGTGTGTGTGCATATATATATATATATATATATCATATTTTCTTTATTCATTTAGGTTGTTTCCATATATTGGGTATTGTAAGTAATGCTGTAATGAACATAGGAGTGCATATCTTTTTGAATTCTTGCTTTCATTTTCTTTAGAGAGATAGCCAGAATTACTGGATCGTATGGTATTTCTATTGTTTTTTTTTTGAGAAAACAGCCACTATATTTCATAGTTGCTGTACCAATTTATATTCCCACCAACATTGCTCAAAAATTCCTTTTTCTCCACATCCTCGCCAACACTTGTTATTTCTTGTCTTTTTGATTCTAGCCATTCAAACAGGTATGAAGTAATCTGTCCTTGTGGTTTTGATTTGCATTTCCCTGATGATTACTGATGTTGAGCTCCTTTTCATGTACTGTTGGCCATTTATATGTCTAGTGTTTTCAAACTAGGATCGAACTGTATGAAAACTTATGTATTAAAATGTCTGTTTTTCTGTGGAGAGAGGGCCTATAGGCTTTATCATATACTCACAGGGGTCTTTTGTCCAGAAAAGAGTAAGAACTAGTCTTATGAAATAGTACATTTGGAACTATTAACAATTCATATATACATATGGAATCATTATATGGAAACATTTTTACTTTGTCCCCATTCCTTTCTTGCAAAGGAATTTTTTAAAGTATCAGTAGATGTTCCACAGACAACAAAACCAGCACAGATAGAATCATTTAGAATAATTCCTGATGGGGCTTCCACACCTCCACTTTGTCCCTACTTAAACTGAGAGTATTGCCTTTGGCTGGGTTGAAGAACTGGATAATGCAGTCCCAGATATGGTGTATAAGGACATCATCATCTGTCACATGCACCTTCCTCTCCCCTCCTTTTAGTATTAGAAGCCCTCCACTGTTTTCCACAGGGGATTTTTATCCTGATGTTCACTACCAAAATTCCCAAGTGACCCCTTGTTTCTCATGCCAGCACTCTGGCTGATCCCATAGTTTGGTTTAAAGGTTTTGTTTTGTTTTGTTTTGTTTCAAGAGAGAGAGCATGCACATGTGGGAGCTGGGGAAAGAGGCAGAGGTGGAGAGGGAGACAGAGAGAGAGAGGGAGAGAGAATATCATAAGTAGGCTCCATGATTATCATGGAGCCCAACATGGGACTTGATCCCGTGACTCTGGGATCATGACCTGAGCCAAAATCAAGAGTTGGACACTCAACCAACTGAGCCACGCAGGCACCTCAAATTTGTCTTAAGAGGAATAAAACCTCTTTTAACAGGAGCAGTCTCAGACATGAGATCCATTATCTTTTCCTAGTAAACTTTAGAAAAGGAGAATGGGAAGTAAACTTTTCAATTATTATTAAAACCTTCTACTTAGTTAATTTTCTGCAAATTCTGTCTCTTGCTGATTATTAATGTTTTTTCTGTATCTTTTTTCCTTTCTCTGTTGTTCCCTTTGGGATTTGCTTTTCCCCCTCACCCCCAGTGACTTAATTTAGTTAATGGTCTAATTAGTGCAGCTTCTATTCCAGCAAATTTCCTGGGCTTTCACATCAGTGCTTTTCCATATGATAAACTCCATTAACAAGTCTCTGAACATTCACAAAAAAGGAAGCAGTCTTTTAATGCAATGGGCTCTACCTCATTTGCCCCTATCTTCTGGTCCAACTTTCTTGGCTATCTTAGAGCTTCTTCAGCACATAATTCCATCAACAGAAAATTAGGACTGAGCCGTGGCATTAAAGCTGTTGGCCTAACAGACTAATTTCTGAGTAAGTACTGTCCATGTCATCACTATAAGTAAAAATATTTTTTTATACCCAAGGAAGAGACTATCCCCTAGAGTGGCTTTTTTAAAAAATGCCATTTTCTCTGTAGTGATGTAGATTTGTCCTGATGCACCCTTCTTTTTCTTCTAATTTCCAAGGCTTCTCTAGATATGATTAGAGTATAGTATAATCTGGGCCATGGTATAAAAAGCCTAAGTGAACCAAAACAGACTATTGATCTGACATTCTAAGCAATGGTTTTCAACCTTTGTTATACATTGGTAGCAACTGGGGACCTTTTAAAAAAATTGACACTTGGGTGTCATCCTCAGAGAGTCTGATTTAGTTGATCAGGGGTACAGCATAGGTAGTAGGGAGTTCTAAAGGCTAATATAGAAGTTCAAGGTTGAGGACCAGCCCTCTAAAATAATCAACAGGGCCGACACAATCAGTTTCAATCAATGAAGCTGAAACATGTCATAATACTGTCATAAGACAGTAGAGGGCAGAGTTGACTTAAACTTATATAAACTGTCTTAGGAAATAGCAAGTAGTTAATAATGTAATCTTAACTTTGTACTTTGTGGTCGTCTTCTGCCACAAAGCTTTCATTTACCGCTAAAGCCAAATTACTTTTTGTATATTGGCATTTATTAGGAGGCCCCTTAGTGATGCCTCATCAATAGGATCATTGTGTAATTTCCACCACCAAGGGAATTAATGATTCTGCCAGGATGACAGGTGTAAATCAGGATAGCCTGAGGTAAACTGGGACATATGGTCACCCTATGATCACCATGTCTCTTGTGGGATCCAGAAGAGCTAGAATCTGTAATGTGGCTTTACTAATTAGACTAACCAGTAGTAACTATGTACTTCTGTTCATTACCAAAGTTTTCGGTAATATTTTTGTGCATTCCTGTCATTGTTCAACATTACACCAGGCACCATGAACAATAGAAAAGAAACTGAAGACATGCTGTTAAGTACCAGGCATTATACAATCTTGGTGGGAAGAGAAAACTAATGCATGAAGCTGGTCTGGTAAATAAAATGCAAGAACCTCCTCCAAATCCTTTCAAGAAGCAGAATGTGATAAATAAATTCATAAATAATACTAACCCTAATGATGTATAGGCTGTCCTTGACTTAAAGTGATTTCACTTACAATTTGGCCCTTCAACATTTCCAGCACCCCCAGCAGGCAAAGTTGATTTCTTGAGCTGCTGTGGGAGAGAACCTTAGAAATACTCTTTCGTGTGATCACAGCTCCTCTCACAGATGCCTAGCTCCTGAATAGTTAACCCATATAGCCGTTGACCCCCACCTCCCCAGTTGAGAACTAAGGCATTTAACTTTAGCATATAAGCCATGATACAATTGGTGACAAGCAAAGAATACAGAACCAGTAATTTCACTTGGCTGCAGAAGACTCCCTCAGGTAGAGCACATCTGAGGCTTAGCTTGCTTGCACTCACAGATCTCTCATCCCACACTAAGATCTCTGCTGGCTGTTGCAGCCATGCCCCACACTTTTTGAATGACAACAACTACAGTGCTGGCCTATATTTAATTTGTGATCTCTTGGAGCTTTTTGTTTTCTTACCAATTTTCAACTTGGGTCAAAACTGTCATTTGCTGTTCTGTATTTAGAAACTTTATTTCTTCCTTCTTTGCTGAATTATGCATGATTCCCTCTTTAGTAGTTTCTTTTTATTTTTAAAATTTTTTAATATTTATTCACCCTTGAGAGACAGAGCATGAGTAGGGGAGGGGCAGAGAGAGAGAGGGAGACACAGAATCTGAAGCAGGCTCCAGGCTCTGAGCTGTTAGCACAGAGTCCAACGCAGGGCTCAAACTCACAGACCATGAGATCATGACCTGAGCTGAAGTCGGATACTTAACCAGCTAAGCCACCCAGGCACCCCTTTACAATTTTTTTAAAGTAGGTTTCATGCCCAAGGTGGGGCTTGAACGCACGACCCTAAGATCGAGAGTCACATGCTCTACCAACGAAGCCAGCCAGCTGCCTCTGATTCCCTATTTAGTTTGATTTAATCCATCTGCAAATACTTCTGCATTCTTTTTTCAAATGTGAGTGAAATCGATAATTATCAAGTTTGATTAGGCAACATTAGGAAACTCAAATAATTAAAGCACGGTAGTAAAGAACACAAAGTTATGAGATTAATCTTGTTATAAGATAGTTAGCTTCGAATTGAATCCAATGGCCAGTCTGATGACTTGACAAATCTCATTGCACATGGGATAAATTGGTGAGTGGGTGAGCACAGCTCAGGCAAATCCACCTCCCAACACTGGTGATAACTGAGATGACTGAGAAAAACAGATCAGCTGGGCTCAATTTGTGTAACAGGAATAGGTCTTTACTTTCATGGCACATATTTATTTCATTATCTGAGTGTTGAAGAAAATATTTAGGCATTGTTTTCCTTTAGGTCACTGCTATTTTGTTCTTCATTGGCCCTCCACTTTATCAAAACTTTCTCACAGGAAAGAGTATATTTGCTATTTACATTTTACTGTATTTTTCCCAAATTGAAAATAACTTTGTTGTTTATTGTGAAAATATTCCCTGCTTCTAAAATATCCAAACATTATAGAAAAATAGAGAAGAAAGTAAGAATTGCTTTTTTTTTAAAGCACTTGATAAGCATCTGGAATTTTTTAAATGCTTATTTATTTAATTTTGAGAGAGCAAGAGGGTGGGGGAGTGGCAGAGAGAGAGAGCAGCACAGAGAGAGAGGGGTACAGAGGATCCGAAGTGGGCTCTGAACTGACAGCAGAGAGCCCAATGCAGGGCTTAAACCCACAAACTGTGAGATCACGACCTGAGCCGAAGTCAGATGCTTAGCTGACTGAGCCACCCAGGCACTCCAAGAATTGCTCTTAATCCTACCGTCTAGAAGTAACATTTTTAGGAGTATCCTTTCTGATATAAAATACCTTGTTTCTTAGTCAAATAGAGATGAGCTGATGCCTACTTTATAAAAAGGTCAGCAGTATTTTATGGCATCTTTCCCTGTAAATAAATATAAAACCACGTCATCACTTAACTGACTACTTAGAGTGTGTGTGTGTGTGTGTGTGTGTGTGTGTGTATACCATACCTGATTTAACCAATTCGATTTTGATGGACATTCATTTCCAATTTTAATGAACATTATTATTATAGTGAACATCCAGGATGTTTTTTACTAAAGTGTAAAATGTAGAGAGAGAGTCCTTAGAGACTAGTGACTTCAATGCCATTGTTTTAAAGAAGAAAAATTGAGGTATAGAGAAGATAAGGGGGAGTAGAATTCAGGTCTTTTGACTACATCTAATGATTTTTCCAGTTCATCCTGCTAACTTCTTTTCAAAAAATTGATAGGCTATTAAAAGGCATTGGCTTTTTCTTACTCTAGTAGCCTAATGCTATACCTTAAAAGCTAACTCTTCCCAAGGTCATTTGCATTTGTTGTTAGTTGTGAAATAAGTTTGCAGATTCCTATATAATCTTTGGAATGAGGACATTCAATATCATTTCACATACCTGAAATCATATGAGGAAAGCTCCTACTTATCAATTTCTGGCAGTATTTGGTAGAGGTGAGGAGTGGAAGTTGAGAAAGTTTTCGCAGGGATTGGGATCAGATATGGGATACTGATGTTCATGCACAGCTTTGGAACCCTTCCAAAAGAGGGCCTATAGCTTTCACTTCTTCCAGTTTCTGCTATGGAAGGTCCAGAGTATATGCTTCATTAAGCGTATTTTGATGAGTAAGATGATGGTAGAATAGAATAAGCAACCTGAGTGGTTGTTTGCACATGCTTAGCGTTATTGGGGGATAAATTCTTGACTTAGTTATTGACTTAAAATATCAGTCTATTCTGTGGATAATCTACATTAAATATCACGGGAATGTGTTAATTCAAAAACCATGAGATAGTGCTTCCTGGATAAATAACTCTTTAATAAGCAAAGGATTTGGAGTTCTATGTGATTTTTTGGAAAATTACTTGAACTCTGAGCTTCTTGGTTTCTTTATCTAGCAATAAGGATAATGATAGCAATTTACTTCAAGAAATTGAATAAAAATGATTATATGGCATTTGGTAAAAAGAAAATGATAAGTAATCCTTTAAAAATAGAATTTGCCTTACACAAAGGAAAATGAGGAAAAATGATGTTTTTGATAAGAAGTAGTTATTCCACAAAATAAATCATGTTTGAGTTGAATCACAGTTTCTTGAAGACTTTATAGCATTGAAGAAATATCCAAACAGAAGTTAAGCAGCTGCAGAAATATCCCACAGAATGGAAAATGAGATGAATTTGCAGAGGTAATGAAGTCTTTTATTGCAATGTCTTTCCAAACTTTATTGAAAATTTCCCAAAGGTCTTGGTTAATATTATGAAAAAAATATTTTGAATTTGGAAACTGCTCACTAACAAATAAAAGCAATTAAGACCATTTATGCTGGTAATAATTATCACATAAACAAAAGATTGTTTAATTGGTTGAACTATAACTCTTGCTATCATTCTTTATTAACAAACTGAAATTTTTTATTTATTTTTTCTTTTTTTAAGTTTATTTATTTTGAGAAAGAGAGAGAGAGAGCATGTGCATGCACATCAGCAAGCAGGAGAGGACCAAAGAGAGAGAGAGGGAGCGAGGGAGGGAGAGAGAGAGAGAGAGAGACAGAGAGACAGAGAAAGAGAGAATCCCAAGCAGGCTCCACATTGTTAGCACAGAACCTGAGATGAGGCTTGATCTCATAAACTGCTAGATCATGACCTGAGCCAAAATCAAGAATCAGATATTTAATCACCTGAGACACCCAGGCATCCCAGCAAACTCCATTTTTAAGTTGTATTTTCTCTTCTTGAGTTGAGTTCCTGGCTTGATAAATATCTATAAAGGAATAGAACAAAATTTCAGGTTTAGGTACTCAATTATCCACGTACAGATTATATACTTTGTGGAGTACTCAAGATAGACTGTTAACGTCAAAATAACATCAACTCCCTGCTCGTAATGCTTTTTGATGCACCTTCATATGTTCTTAATCCTATGAGCTCAAGGCTTTGGCATATAGGAGGGTGGCCTTGATCCAAGGATGAGGTCTGAAAATGGCACTGAGAGGGTAGAACCAACAAAGTCAAAATTCCGTGCTGAACCATCACCATTGGGTTTGCTGTGCCTCATTATGAATGAGACATTGGAAGACAGCAGGCCACTTCTCCCTTAGGTGAACTTGGTGGTAGGTGTAAACATGAAACCTACTTAATTTAAGACTCCATTTGTCACCCATAGTCAGTAAGTTAAGTATGAATATACCAAGGTGGCTGAGGAGCTGATAAATTCAGGCGCAAATACTGCCAGTTATTTCTCAGTGAATTCATTTTAAAAACCTCACTCAAACATCAAAAGGAAAGTGGTTCTCCTGAAAAAAAAATCCACAAATATGTATTTTTAAGCCAAATACAAATGATTTTGAATTACCTACTTCTCTGATTGATTTCCACAATTGCAGCTCTCTTTTAGTTTCCATGATTTGTTTGCTCATTAATTCACTTGTTTACTCATCAGGCCTTTATGAAGTATATCTTGTAGTCAGGCACTATGTTAGGTGCTGTGAAACTGAAAACTATAACCTGAAAGCAATGGGGAGCCACTGGATGATTTAAAGTAGTGGAGTGACATGATCAGATTTACTTTTTTACAATGTGCACTTTGGCTACTATGTGGAAGAAGACTTGAAGGAGAATGATACTGGAGGATGGGAGAGCAGTTAGGAGGCTTACAGAAGCAGCTTATGTGAGAAAAGATGGGGCTGAATGGCATGCCCCCCAAATTCATATGTTGATATCTTGACCCCCAGTACCTCAGAAAGTGGCCATATTTGGAGATGGGGCCTTTAAAGAGGTAATGAAGGTAAACTGAGGTCATATGAGCAGACCTAATCCAATACAAGAATGTTCTTATAAGAAGAGATTGGGACACAGGCACAGAGAAAAGACCATGCAAAGACAAGGAGAAGATAACCATCTATCAGCCAAAGAGAGGAGCTTTAGAAGAAACAACCCTCTTAACACCTTTATCCCAGACTTCTAGCCTCCAGAATTGTGGGAAAATAAATTTCTGTTGTTTAAGCCACTCAGTGTGTGGTGATTGTTATGGAAGCCCTAACAAACTCATACATCCTGAACAATGCGACTGTGGAAGAATATTAAGCACCTCCCAGCATTAGTTCATGAGCACACCCCAATATAAGCCTGCTATTACATCTGCACAATCTGGCATCCCTTACGTAACAGACAATCTGATCCTGAAAAGGGAGGAAGAGCTCAGAAACAGCTATAGAAGGAAAGATGCTCATTTATTCCAAAGCCTGGTTAGTGCTTCCATGGACTACTGGAAGATAGTAGGTAAGCCTTGTTCTTCTGCTCCTTTCTATTATTGGTGGAGGAAAATTTGAAATTGGTGGCACCTGCTCCTTCAGAGGATGGTCATATTGGTATTTGCACACTTGCTGCAGGCTTTCAGATTCGTTACAGTGTCCATTTTGTTTGAGGCATCTCACAGGGAAGTTTGTTCCTTCATCCTCTATCTTGTAAATGCTTTCCCAACTGGCCCTGCCTCTGTTTTGTCTTTGGTAGTTGTGGAAGCCATGGTTCCCCTAGATGTTTCCAGAAATGGAATGGAAATTTTAGCTTAGTTTCATGAAATACATCTCTTGGTGAAGGGGTAAGGAAGGGAACTAATGTTTTTTTCGGCTGTAGGCACTATTTTGAAGTTTTCTGCACATTACTGTGAGCTCCTGATTCCTCCATTGCTATCAGGGATTTGAATGAGTGGAACATCAAGTAGGTTCAGGTTTATTTGGTTTGGCATTTCCTTTTGTAAGTAACTTTCTGCTATATATGTTCTTTTCTAAGTCAAAGTAGTTTTAAATTTCAAACATAACTTTGGTTCTGTGACTCAGTAAAAAATAGCTTTAAGACTAATTCAAGGCAGAGGAAGTTAGTCTAGTTTGTTACAGTTTGTAGTTTATTTAATTTTATTCCAGTTATTAGATTTTATAAATAAAATCATAAACTTTAAACTGTAAATAAAACTGTAAACTATATTTAAAATTCTTCATCCTCGGGACGCCTGGGTGGCTTAGTCGGTTAAGTGTCCAACTTTCGCTTCTGTCATGATCTCGCGGTTCGTGGGTTCGAGCCCCACGTCGGGCTCTGTGCTGACTGCCAGCTCAGAGCCTGGAGCCTGTTTCAGTCTGTGACTCCCTCTCTCTCTGACCCTCCCCTGCTCACGCTGTCTCTCTCTCTCCTAGAAATAAATAAAAAACATTTTAAAAAAAGAATAAAAGAATAAAATAAAATAAAATTCTTCATCCTCCTCTAAATTTAGGATTTTATAATACAAAAATTTGTATTTCTTCAGTTCTGAGAAATTTTATTCTACTTTGTCATTATAATTATCTCCTTTACTCTCTCTTCTCTTTCCTTTAATAACTTCTTATAGACGTATATTGGATTTTAAGGATCTTGCCTCCATGGCTTTCAACCATTCTTTCAAATTTTCCATCTCCTTGTTTTTGGCTGTGTGTTTGGGGAGAATTTCTGTAGAAATCCCTGCTAGTTCCAACCAGTTTAGTGGAATCCCTAATTCTGCCTTTCAACTTGGTCACTTCTGCTCATCAGCTAATAAATTTTCAATATAAGAAACTACTTTTTAAACTTCTTATTGCTTATTTGTCATGGATGCAATATCCTTTCAAATCTTGCTGAATAAAATTTAAATTCATTTAAAATTTATCTCTATGTCCTATATTAATTTAGTTTCCTCTGATATTACTTCTGTTAGTTAAGTCTAGTACCTCACTTTCATGGTATTGTTTCCTCTATCCTGAAAAAATCTTTGGTGATTTTGGTTGTCTGATGATCTTTTATCTGAGAATTCATTTGCCTGCCCATTCTGTTTACCACAGTCTCTCTTCAGGGGCCGTGAAGGAAAGGAACAACATTGCTACCCGGAGAGAGTAAAGGTTTCCCGTCCTTTCTGGGCATCAGTAGATACCTGGGCTCTGTCCCTCTGGTTCTAGGATCCCCACTCACTTATTTATCCCACAAACACCTGATATTTATGCCAGCAGGGAGAGGAGGCTCTTCAATGAATTATTCTGTCCTAGGGTCCCCTCCTTCTCTTGTATCCTTTGACTCTTGCTTGGAACTTCTCTAAGCTATTCCTTTTCCTGAACCTGTTTTGACTTTCTCTCATTTTATTTCTCTTTAGATCAGATCCTGTCTCTTTTTTCTATATTTCAGGATTTCCTAAAATTTATCTTATTTCCCTGTGCTGTTAGATTCTTATTCTAAGTGGTAGCTTTTTATGAGATTTGGGATGGAAGAAAAGGTAAATGCATGTGCTCAATCCATCTTGATCTACTCTCTCTGCCTATTATTTTCTTTATTATCTCTACTGACTGTCAAATAATACAAGCTCAATGTAAAAAATTCAGAGAATACAGAGATAGAAAGCATAAGTTCCCTCTGTGTCAGATGCCTCTAATGTCCCAATTTACATCCTTTTGACCTCACCTATTGATATTAGCTGGAGCTGGATAGGCCATTCTGTGAATGCTTCCTCTTACTTTCTGGTTTACAGGCTGACTTTCCCTCTGGCCCAAGACTTGCAAAAGCACACCTTCCCTTCTGGCCCAGTTACTTGCAGATTGCCTATTGTGAGCTTGCTGGGCAGCTTGGAATTGGGAAGTGTCAACATGGATGGGGGTAAAAAGGGTGCAGCCCCTTGACCAAAGAGAATGAGGGCCAGTCTCCTGCCCTTTAGATAGATAATTCCAGGAGGCATTACATACTCTTCTCAGAAAATCCCTGCAGAATTAATCCCTGTTGCCCACAACAATGACCTTGATTATGAACCCTTATATTCAGCGTTTTCTTCTTCTCCCCAGTTTCTCATTCCCACTTCCCAGGATTTACTGTTTTTTCCCCTCCTTCTTTGACAATGCCCTTTCCCTCTGTACTTCTAAACTTCCTCTCTCCCTCAGTTCTGATTTATCATTTCACTATAACTCTATTAGCCGTAAAGCATTTGGGGATGCTGTCAGAATAACAGGCTCTGTAGCAAATGAGGTTGTATTGAATTATTTAGCTTTCAGCTAAAGTGGAGATAACTAAAGCAGCTGAGCTGGTTTGTAAAATCCTATGGTAATCTGTCCACTGATTTGGTACTCTTATATTAATTTTCCTTATGGCTGAAAATTATAAATTCTAAGACTATAAAGAAGTATGTGTTCAGCTTTTCAGTTCAGTGCCATAGACCTATAGCTAAGGAATTAATCTGTTTCATGTAGGATACAATTATATAGTTGCAATCCTCGGGAATCATGAATTTATTTAATAAGTTTATTCACACAAGGCTTCTAAAACAACATAAATAATTTCTCACCATTTTTTCTTTCAAAAATAGATCAAGGATTTCTACTTGAGATATATCATACTCTCAGCTTTTGAAGCTGGCCTGTTTTTCTTGAGTTTCCCTTATCAGAATTTGGTTCTTAAATAATGTTTTAAATGAAAAAGATCTGTTTCTAACTCAGTAATAAACAAATGGATTCTTAAGTGTTACCGGAAGAGGGGGAATATCACTGCTAATCTAACAGATGATCACGAATATTCTATCATCTTTCCTATATTACTAGTGTCTCTGGAGAAATTGAGGTTAACAAGGGCCCAAACATGGTGGGGGCGGGGTGGGGGGAAGGGTGGAGAATTCTATGGCTTTGTAATATTGTGGCGTTTGCCCCACTTAGCATCTCAGTATCTAAATGCCCATTCTGAAGTGTGGCTACAGCAGGAAGTGAAATCTCTTTGCATCTGTTCAATATATAAACTAAGCATGCACATCTGGCAATTAAACACCCTTTTCCTGGCAAATCCTGGAAAACAGCATAATTACACTCTCAAGCAAATAACTCAGGAGTAAGATTGTTCCGTTGTTAAGAAAAGCAGGCAGTATCCAAGTTACAACTCTTTTCTACATGTTTGTGTTTTTAATCTCCACTGCCATCCATAATACCTGAGAGTACCTGGCCTGTTACCGGTTACCTGAGTAAGAAACTGGTCTGGAAAACCGCAGATGGAGAAAGATGAAAGCTACAGTGAGCCGTACACTTAGTGTTATTGAACAATAACCTTGTATCTTAAGAAAGTCAGGAAAATGGACAGCCTTGCAAACTGCCCATTTTCTTCTGTGAATCTCTCTCGAGGTGACTCGGAGATGCCTTGTTTTTCCTCTTTGGCACCATTGATTCTAGTGTTTTCTCTGGCCTACTGCATCCCACCCCATCCAGATTTGCAGTGAGGAAGCCCCTGCTCGCCTGGAAAGCGGGGCCAGACAGGAAGTGCCGGTGGCCTGGTGTGGCAGTTTGCCTGTTGATTTCAGTCCTTGCAATGTGGGACTGCCGGCTGCACCCCGCCAGCATTGCCGGGTCCGCCCCAACCACACCAGGTTTGGCAGACAGAAACAGAGACAGTAAGACTGGGGGCGGGGGCCTCCGGACCAGGGCCCACCCCTACCTTCCCAGAATCTGTTCGTACAGCCTGCCAAGTGAAGTCCGCCCCGGAGAGTGCTAACATCAGCCCCGGGGGAACAATCTCTTCCAAACCCGCCGCAACTGGGGCGCACGGCCCGGGCTCCTGCCTCGCCCACCCTACGGTCTAAGTGTGTGTTTTAATATATTTTAGAAACCTGACAGTACACAGTGGGGACGCAGGGCGGGAAAGGCTGGAGGGGTCATTTTCGTGGCCAGGCTTACTGCTCCGGGCTCATGAATTAGGCCCGAGCTGCAGAAATCAACCCCTTTTCCCGCCGCAGGGAGCTCGGGGTAGCGCGCGGTTAGGGGAGGTGAACGACGATGGGGGCGCTGCGGGCGGCTGAAGCTTCTGGCGTCCCGGGCCCAGGCGGCCAGCCAGGAGGCGGAGGCCGGCCGCGGGAGCCGGGCGGAGGCCTGGCAGGTGCCCCTGGGCGCGGAGGCTGATTGGCAGGTGCGGGAGTGGGTGGGGAAGGCGGGGGCTGGGCCTGGCGCTGCGGGAGGCTGCGGCCCCGCCTCCCCGCCCCCGCCGCGGGACTATCTGGTCCCGGCAGCAGCGATGTCCCCCGGCAGGAATGTCCCTCCTCAGATAATGTTATTTATATCTCTGGGCGGGTCCGCGGCTCGGCAGCACCAGGCGCCCGGCGGCCGCTGTGCTAGGAGCCCCGTGCTGCCCACTTCCCCCAGCGCCGCCGCCGCCGCCGCCCCTGGGCTCGGGGTGGCCGCTGCTACAGCCCCAGCGCAGGTGAGTCCCGGGAGGGCCCAGCGGCCGGCGGGGGCTGGGTGCGGGTGCGGATGTGCAAGGCTGGGGCGCGCTGCACGAGCTCAGAGGAGGCACTGGGCCCAGGGGTCGCGTGACGCGCGGGGCCCAGGGGACCGGCTAGGGGCTCAGTCCCGGGTACGGGGCGCGGGGCCCGGGAGGCCCTGGCGGCTGCGGCAGCGAACACCCTGGGGCGCGGGAATCCGCGTGGGCTTCGGAGACACTTGGCGAGCCGGGCGCTTTGCTTCGGAGAGCCGGATCCTGGAGCGTCGCCCTGGGGCGCTGGGGGGGCGGGGGTTGTGGGGGGCCGGTGCGTGTTCAAGTCCCGGGCAGTCTCCTCCCGGACCCCGGCATGAGGCAAAGGGGATTCTGCCTCGAGCGTGTCGGACCTCCGCGCTGCCCTCCCCGCCTCCTGCTTGCCGGGCTTCTCAGCCCCGGGCCGCTCAGATTCTCTTCTAGGGAACTTGTCCGCGCGCTCCCCAGGCAGCCCAGCGCCCAGGCGGGAAGGACAGGGCAGGTCAGCGGAGGGGGGGGCGGGGAGGGAGGGGGCAGCCGCCGGCCGCTGGAACTGCAGGGAGTAGCTGAGTGCAGACCCAAAGAGAAAGCAGAATGCCCGATGCATACTCCAAGGACCTCCTGCCCTCCTCTCCCAGGAGTTCTCCAAGCTGCTACGGTCCACTTTACTCTCACCCGCCTTACCAGTTCCTCTTTCTCCAACAACTTGGCCCTGAGAAATACAGCAGAAAGTGGGAGAAATAACAGGAGCTTTAAAACCATCCCCAACTCCCACCAACTTGCCCAGACTTCCCAAGAGTGGGGAAGTCGCTGTGGGCTTAAGTACTGTTTCCGTGACAACGAGCTCCAGGTAGTGCCTTGATTTACAGCCTATTAATATCCAAACCACTGTTTTCACCGAGCAATTAGAGGCGGCAGGAGTTGATAGTAATGTGCTAAACTGGATGAAGGAAAATGAAAATCCACTTAAAAAATTTTTTTACGTGCATCAGATTGGGGGGTGGTGGTGGAGAGATGGTGACAGTATTTGTGTAACCATAACTCCTGTTTGTGGAGAGCCTAGGCTGTCACCTCCAGATAGGAGATAACAATCCAAAATTCATAGCCTGGAGGTAGTCCTGATCTATACTTCAGTTTCTGGGGAAAATGATTCAGGTGGCTCCTGAATGAGAGGAGTCTGCGAATCAAAAGTTTTTGGCACCTCTATATTGTCCTCTAACCTATCCTTAGGTTCACAGATGGTTCTGAATTTGATTCTAGAATTCCCTCTTTTACCACCCTGTGACCTAGGGCAGGTTATTTCCTATTCCAGGGTCAGACTTCTACTCTTTTGCTAGAGCCCGGAGCCCTGGGTTCCAGGATGTCTTTAAAGATGCTTTTGTTTTTGTAAGCACAGAATGTTTAGTGTAGTGAATGCCCAGCACCCAACACAGTACGCTTGTACTTGCCTGGAGGCTTAGGGCTAATTAGGAAAAGGAATGTTGGGCATATGCTGAAGAAGAACCTACCAGCCTTGAGACCACTGGACTCTTCAGAGGAGGATCATTTATACAGAATTTTATCAAACTGTAGAGTAAAAAACAGCTGAAAAACATAAACCCTACATTATGAAAACATGGTCTTTATGCCCCCTTAACTCTTGCACTTAGCTTTATCAGTGGCCCAGTCACAAAGATTGGGGATGAGCCAGACCTGTTAATCCTAAATTCTCGGAAGACTGAGAGTCCACTAGTGGAATTGAAAGCACCTGAAATCTCCCAGGCATCCAGGATGGGTCTTGTAGCACAGGCGTATCAAGTTGTCCTGGCTGGCTTGCCCAGCTGAGAGCTGGGATGCCAGGATGCCACCCCTGCTCTGGTTGTGGCTGCTTCCAAGTGTTCTGAGGGTGTCCTCTAGCCGAATACCTACTAGATGATTAGCTTTCCGGTACGTAAAGGTATGGCAGTAGGTGCACTCCCATGAGGAATCATATTTAACAAACTAAAAATGACTATTTTAGTCATGAAAGTTTTGAACTAAAGTCAAAATCTGACGGTTCTGCCACAGTTATGAAAACAAACTGGGTATATACGAGTAATAATTGCTTTTTCCCCCCCATCTTTTATGCACTGGTGCATGGCTGGTAGTGGACACTCAGTTCATCTTTGTTGAATGAAGAAGAGAATGAACAAATGAATGCTCAGAGGTGTTTTTTGTTTTTATCCTATTATCAGAGTAACTCTGTGAGGTAGTTTATATCCTCAGCATTTTACAAGTCAGCAAACAGGCTCGAGGAGATTAAATAATTTGTCTCCCACCATACAGCTGATCAGAGGTGAGGCCAGGATTCAAACTCTGTTGTTCGGGTCCTACTCTCTTTTTAAGGTTAGACATTCAGCAGGGGATGGAGAAGTACAAGTTGGAAAGATTTGATTATAGGATGGTCTGTTAGCCTCACAGTCTTTCACTCTCTAGACCTTGGGTTATAATTCTGCATCTATCAGTGAAATAATGTTGCCTGAAGATGGTATTGAGTGCTTATTTGCTCAGAGGTGTTTAGCCTGGCCCATTATGTTCAGGTCATTGTTTCAAGGACAGAACTGTAATTTTGGCAGTAGTCAAAGCATAGATTTTTTTGAAAACAGATTTTCCTTTCAGTCGAGGAAGTGGCCAGGAGGGCTTGATGATGCATGGGGACAGTGTGATAGAACAAAGGATGACTATAAAAAATTCACGAGGCAAATGCTATTGGAGTGGGAAGGGACCTTAGAGGTCACAGAGTCCAGCCTTCTGTTTGTGTGGCTGCTTGCCTAAAGGGGAGACCTAACTGCAGTTTACCTGGTCATCACTGTACAGCTGTGATGCATGTCTTCCATGTCACTTACTCTTGGCCATTTCCTCCCCGCCCCCTCCCCCATCAAGACCGATATTAGGTTTGTTTCCTGAAGTTCTGCCTAACCAAACCACTGAAGTATTCTTTCCTTTGAGGCAGATTGTGAGAGCATCTATTTTTAATATCCAGTTACTTACATCTTAGTAAAATCTTTAAAAAAAAAAAAAAAGTATTGGAGGTAAGCAGGTGAGAAGACCTTAGTAAGCATTAAACTCTAAACTGTTCCATAATCTCACCATTACTTATTAGGTATACAGATGTATGCATTTTCATACAATATGTATGTATGTTACTATCTTGAATTAGTACAAATCTTTTTTAATTTTTAATGTTTATTTATTTTTGAGAGAGAGAGAGAGACAGAGTGCAAGCAGGGAAGGGGCAGAGAGAGAGGGAGACACAGAATCCGAAGCAGCTCCAGACTCTGAGCTGTCAGCACAGAGCCCAACAAGGGGCTAGAACTCACGAACCGTGAGATCATGACCTAAGCCAAAGTTGAATGCTTAACTGACTGAGCCACCCGGGCTCTCCGAATGAGTACAAATCTTAAGATAAATAATTATGTAGCATTTCCAGTGCAGTGGGGAAAGAAAAGACTTTGGGGGGTTATTGGTACTGTCAGATACCTGTTTTAATCTAAACCAAATCACCGAGTTGCTCTTGAACTGTGTTACTTCAGATTGTGAAATCAAATGCAAAATTATACTCTATCCAAGACCTGAAAATGTAGGAATCCTGACCAACAGGAGGTTTAAGGTGATACAAAGTACATTTCTTCATTATCCATAATGTTTTTTTTATAACCTCAGACCTGCAGATTAACATTTATCAATTGTCTTTGGAAGATCAAGAATGAAAATAATTGTTGTGTGGGCTGATGAGAAATTTGATTTTATAATGAGGACTGGCAGGGAAGGTCATGGATATTGGGTTCTGAAACTGTACGGATTTCACTAGTAAGAAATTGCTGTGGAAAGAAGTATTTCATCTTAGAAGTAGTTTATATTGACTCAGTTGATTTTATAGATAGATCTTTGGTTACTCCTTTACCCTGGATAAGAAATCTGGGGAGGAAGAATAAATGCAGTGGTCTGTGTGCCCAAATCATCTTGTAGCATTTGCTAGATTATGACAAAGATGCTTCTTTTTTCTGCCAACCCCAAGAGGTGAAGGTCACCTGGTTTTGGAGATGGAGATGTGATCGAGGGAAGGTGTAGGAGGCAAAATTCACTGTCAGATCTGGCTCCTGTCACTGAATTGTCAACTCCCCTTGGTAAATATTTAGAAGATGTCATAGCATGTTTTCCCTTTGTTGCTGTGCTTATTTCTTAATTCACAGCCAAGCAATCCAAGTTCTGCCATTTTCAGTCAGCCTTAGCTGAATATCAAACCACCAGGGGATCTCCAACCTTACAGCTCACACAATTTTAGAGGCGGTCATAGACAGAAAATGCTTCCTCAGTGGAGATTGCTGGCTAGCTTATAAATTCCCAGACCACCTTTCATTGTTCTTTTTCCTTCTCCCGGTGGCAGAAAATATTACGAAGCCGTAGTCTTCCTACCACAGTGAGGCCTTCTCAGGCTTTGCTATAATGTTTAATTTCTACACTGTACCTGTGCAGATCTGGACAAGGGTATAATTACAAGGGCAATTAAAACCCATATATCATGTTCGCAATGGGGGCAAAAGTGGGGCTTCCTTTCATTTGAATGCTATAAATTTAGCAAATGAAAAAGTACCAGGGTAGGAAAAAAATAGACTTTGCATTGAACAGGGCTCAGATAATCCAGGATAGTTATGAAAAGAATAACAGGGCACTTTGGCAGCTAAAGAACAATAATTGCTTTGAATTATAGTCAATTCAGGAGTTTCCACCATCATGAAAATGAACAGAAACTTGTATAATCCTGAAAATGAATTAGTTGAAAATCATTTCCATTTGCATTAGGGTGTATCTCATTTGAGAATTCATAGCAGTATAAAATGAAGCACCCTTTAGAGATATAACTTATGAGGCCTGGAGAGAGGTCCCTAGCTTCATTCTGTCCCTTTTCTTAGTTCCTGCCTGTTTCTGGAACTCGCTAGGAGTGGCCAGCCAGTTGCATCTCCCAGCATATATCCTCAGGAGTAGAAAAGTAAGAAAAGCCCTTTCCTAATACTGCCTCCAAGCCATAGTCAAAAAGCTGGGAAGGCCGGAGAGAGCCATTTGAGAAATATTCAGAGACAGCAAGCATTGGGTACCTATAGTGTGCATTACACTGTTCTAAGCTGAGGACATGAAAAGGAATCAGATGGAGACTTGTTAATCTGGTGGGGAAATACTCTTGCAAACAAGCAATGATTCAATAGGGCACCTGAGAGAAAGCCCATGGGAGAAAGGGTCTAATTCATTATTATTATTATATATTTATTTATTTTGAGAGTGAGGAAGAGCAGGTGAGCAGGGGAAGGGCAGAGGGAGAGGGAGGATCTGAAGCAGGCTCCATGCTGCCAGTGCAGACCCTGACGAAGATCTCAAACCCACAGACTGTGAGATCATGACCTGAGCCACAACCAAGAGTCAGACACTTAACTGGCTGAGACACCCAGGTGCCCCGAAAGAGTCTAATTCAGGTGGGAGAGTATCTAGGATTTCTCTAACGGAAGGAAGAGGAGTGAGTACAGGTGGGGGCTTAGGCACATTGCCCACATAGATGTGCAATAACACATGATTAAGTTAGGGGATGGGGAGTAGTTCCATGTGGCTGGAATGTAGGGCACACCCCAGGAAGGGGCCGAAATATGACTGGAAAGATGGTTTGGGTTCAGTTTATGGAGATACTTGAACCATCAGAGATTCAAGTTGAAATTGATAAAGGTTTTTGAGCAGGGGAGGGACAAAGTCAGTTGCCTATTTAAACAAAGCTCACTAGTGGTGGGAAAGAGAATGTGAACTAGAGATTGGCACAAGTTGATGATCACATAGATAATGTATAGTCCACTCAGTTTTTAGGATTTGTTTGTATATGCATCACCTTATTTTATCTTACAATGACCATGTCAAGAAGCAGGGAAGACATCATCATCCATGCTTTACAATAGAGAAAATGGGGGTGCCTGGGTAGCTCAGTTGGTTAAGTGTCCGACTTTAGCTCATGTCATGATCTCATGGTTCGAGTTCGAGCCCCTTGTTGGGCTCTGTGCTGACAGCCTGGAGCCTGCTTCAGATTCTTTCCCTCAAAAATAAATAAACATTAAAGTATAAATATATTAATATAAATTACGATAGAGAAAACAGGATTGGAAATATACAATGGTTTGCCCAAGCTCCCTGTAGTAGTTCATGACAGAACCTGACTTCGACCTGATTTCCTGGTACCAAGGCTGCGGCTTTTTCCAGATCTTCTCTTCAGTGGAATAATTGAATATTCTGGGCCTTCTGGTTGAGACCGTGCTTGCTTGCTTTCTTCAGAACCTTCCATCTAAGTTTGTTGGAGAGAGGGAGGAGGAAGGAAACTTGTTACAGTATTTACTCTTTAAGCACAAAACCTCAAGAGTAACCCTCTAGCATGTTCATAGGTGCTGTCCTAAAGTACGAATTAATCTCGGGCATGCATGTGGATTCCCAGCATGCTATAGATAAATGATAAGTTTATATACCATCAATTGATGTTCTGGCTTTTTCACTCCTTTACCCCAAATTGCTGGGCATTATTATTCTTATGTCTCATTTTGTAGTGATCTTAGGTGTTTTGATTTGTACTTTAAACTTCAATGAATATTTATTGAGCTTCCTTTTATTTGCCAGACATATTCTAGGTCTAGGGGATACAACAATGAAAATGGCAAAACAGATCCCAAATTTGACATCATGGAGCATAGGTAGTAGTTGGGTGAGACAGGAACTAAACAACAACATCAAATGGATGAGTATATATTATAATTTGCTATAAAGAAAAAGTAGCAAGGACCTGAACGTGAGACAGGAAACCATCAAAACCCTAGAGGAGAAAGCAGGAAACAACCTCCTTGACCTCCACCGCAGCAATTTCTTACTTGACACATCCCCAAAAGCAAAAGAATCAAGAGCAAAAATAAACTGTTGGGACCTCATCAAGATTAAAAGCTTCTGCACTTTTAAGGAAACTACCCATAAAACTAATAGGCAACCTACGGAATGGGAAAAGATAGTTGCAAATGACATATCAGATAAAGGGTTATTATCCAAAATCTATAAGGAACTCCCCAAATTCCACACCCAAAAAACAAACAACCCAGTGAAGAAATGGGCAGAAGATATGAACAGACACTTCTCCAAAGAGGACATCCAGATGGCCAACAGACACATGAAACGATGCTCAGCATCCCTCCTCATCAGGGAAATACAAATCAAAACCACACTGAGATACCACCTCATGCCAGTCAGAGTGGCTAAAATGAGCAAATCAGAGAACTCTAGGTGCTGGCGAGGATGTGGAGAAACGGGCACCCTCCTACACTGTTGGTGGGAATGTAAACTGGTTCAGCCCCTCTGGAAAACATTGTGGAGGTTCCTCAAAAATTTAACAATAGAACTCCCCTATGACCCAGCAATAGCACTGCTAGGAATTTATCCAAGGGATACAGGAGTGCTGATGCATAGGAGCACATGTACCCCAATGTTTATTGCAGCACTCTCAACAATAGCCAAAACATGGAAAGAGCCTAAGTGTCCATCAACAGATGAATGGGTCAAGAAGATGTGGTTTATCTATACGATGGAATACTACATGGCAATGAGAAAAAATGAAATTTGGCCATGTGTAGCAACATGGATGGACCTTGAGGGTGTTATGTTGAGCGAAATAAGTCAGCCAGAGAAGGCCAAATACCATATGATTGCACGTATAGGAGGATTAGGAGGAACTTAATGGAGGACCAAGGGGGAGAAGAAGGGGGGAAATAGTGGGGTAGAGGGAGAGAGGCAAACCATGAAACACTCCTGAATACTGAGAACAAACTGAGGACTGATGGGTGTGAGGGGGGAGGGGGGAGATGGGCATGGAGGAGGGCACTTGTGGGGATGAGCACTGGGTGTTATATGGAAACCAACTTGACAATAAACTATAAAAAAAAAAAGTAGCATGAAGAGAAAGAGAGGTGGTTCTATTTGAGGTAGGATGGTGGGGAAAGTTTTATTTGTGTGGAGAGCCAATCCAAGTGAGGGAAGGGAATGGGGATTTTGGGGGAAGAGACTTAGACTGAGGGTGAAAGCCCTAAAGTGGGGTCACTGCTGTGTACAAGGAGAAGGCAGAAAGCCAGTGTGACTGGAGAGGAGGGACAAGAGTGAGTGCAGGGTGTGCCATTGGAGAGGAAATGGGTTCTGGATCATGCAGGCTTTGCAGCATGCTAGGTCTTAGTGTTTTAGCCCATACAATAGGAAGCCACCAGAAGTTGCAGGTAGAGGAGTGATTTGTTCAGATCTGTGCATGAGGAAGATCTTTCTGGCTGTCCTGTGGAAGACTGACAAGAGTGGAAACAGGAAGTTAAATGAAAGCTACTGTAGTGGTCCAGGTTAGAGATGACGGACCAGCATGATGGTGGTGGGGGTGGCTAAATGCAGCTGTCTTCTGGATGGAGTTGAAGGTAGAGCTCGTGGGATTTGGAGATAGAGGATGAGAGAGAAAGAATAAGTCAGGGATGACTCAGTTGCTTTTGGTCTGAGCAACTTTAAGAATGAAAAAGCCATTTACTTTTCTTGTCAAATGTACTGTGGACTCTTATTTTTTATTTTTGTTGTAACTGAGTTAATTTGGAATAGACTCAGGCAGACTTTTCATTTAAATACACCCAAAAGAAGGTGTTTTATGATGGGTGACTCATGACATCTGCTTGTTTTGAATTAGAGCCTTAGATGTACAGTTAGTTCTGTGTACTTTATGCTGTTACTTTCAGGTCATTGTCACAACATCTTCACTATGTGATAGAGATTAAGATATAATGCAAACAAGATGGAAATGTATTTCACTTTATAATTAGAAATGTTTTGAATGTGTTGTTTAGAGCCTCAACATCTTTTAACACTTTCTGGTTGTCATATTTTAAAAATATTTTAAAATTATAAAATTCATGCCCATGATTAAGAAGTGTATCCACAATGTAAAGGGTATACAATGAAAGGTAAGACTCCCTTCCCTTACCTCCAGTCCTACTTCTAAAAAGTTACCAATGTCAACAGTTTTTGGTGTGTCTTTTGAGAAAAATTAATTATATATATATAAGCATATATATAAATATGCTTAGTAACTTAGTAGCCCTCAGGCTGGAGTCCAGCTTTCTTTCCTTCTTTTTTTAGAGACAGTGCATGCATGCTCACATATGCATGTGCAAGTGGGGGAGGGGCAGGAAAGGGATAGTGATTGAAAATCTTAAGCAGGTTTAAATACCCAACATGGAACCCAAGTCAGGGCTCTACCTCACAACTGTGAAATCCTGACCGGACACAAAATCAAGAGTTGGATGCTCAACTGACTGAGCCACCCAGTTGCCCTCAGTTTTCTGTCAGTTAGGGGTCTCCCTCTTCTAACAAGCTTCTGACAAGCTGTATTTGTCCTGTAACACCCCTTCTCAGAAACTTCTAGTGGTTCCCCTCTGGGTAGAGGTGGAAATCTGAACTCATACAGTTGACTTTTAAGAACTATAATCTGGCTCCAATCTCTCTTTCCACTTTTATCTCTTCCCAATTCCCATCACAAACCCTTTCTTTGAACCAGGTTTGTCTGCTTCAACTCATTTAGACCTGAACATTTCTCCCAGATTTGGAGTGGTTTCTGTCAGTCTTTCCGGAACACGCCAGCCCCTAGTAATCTCTCCCTTATACAAATTTGCTAGAGTTAGTTACATGTGCTACTTAATTGAACATACTCATAGACTTCATTTATTAGTATTATTAAACTTATGTCCATTATTTGCTTCACTAGGTAGCTTTTGAAGGCAAGACTGATTTATGAATTACAGTTGTAGGTCTTACATAAAGCTCTGCATAATGCTTTTTCACATAGAAGTTCAAGTAATAATTTTTGGAATGTGTGCTTTGACAGTCATCCCCTAATGGGGTGGTTCTGGTGTACAGGGATTGTATTAATTAAGAATTCTCCGATGATGGCTGCCAAGAAAGCCACCTTCTTAGTGAGTTACATAGGTGTCCATTCCCAAGGAATGGTAAATTGACTCTGCTCCTTTGGATATAGAACTTTATAAGAGGCATGATCTCATGCTCTCATCCCCTCTTCAGATGGCATTGTATCTAAATGTTAGAAATAAGGTATTTTCATTTTCTTCTAAATGACGAAATACAGTTATGTAGTGGGCATGGCAACCATGTGATTTAAAAAATGTATTTATGACAAAATTTACCACTTTAACTACTTTTAAGTGTTTGGTTCAGCGGCATAAGTACATGTATGTTGTACACGTTATTGTATATCTCCAGAACTTTTTTCATCTTTTAAAACTCAAACTTTGTCCCCATTAAACACTAACCCCCCTCAACCCCCAGCACCTGGCAACCACCACAGACTCTGTCTCTCTGAATTTGACCAGTCTAGGTACCGCCTATAAGTGGAACTCTACAATATTTTGTCCTTTTGTGTCTGGCTTATTTCAGGTGGCATAATGTTTTCAGGGTTTATCCGTGTTGTAGCATGCGTCAGAATTTCCATTTTAAGACTGAATAATATTCCACTGTATGTATTCTTCACATTTTGTTTATCCATTCATCCATCTGTGGGCACTTAGGTCACTTCCATGCCTTGACTATTATGAATAATGCTGCTATGAACATGGATATACAAATATCTCTCTGATACCCTGCTTTCGCTTCTTTTGGGTATATACTCAGGAATATATACTCTAGTTTATTGTTGGATCATATGGTAATTCTATTTTTAATTGATTTGAGGGTCCAAACCAAGCAACTTTAATATTCCTCCCTGGTCTCCAAAGGGAAGGGCAAAATTTATTAACAGCCTCACCTTTGGAACCAAACTGAACTTGAGAATTATTTGAAAACACTGTCTTTGGGGGATAGTTTGTTATCAGAACTCTTCCATTTGTCTATATATTAGTGTGCCTGTTTGTAAATCCTAGACTTTTAGAGGGCAGGCAGGAGATGTTTAATTTGCTTCGTAAAACATGTAACCCAAACTTAGGTGGGGAAGGGTGTAAATATTATGTGATGATGTATTTCAACCAAAATATCTCCTTGAGCTGGATGACAAGAGGCTGTGTTGTTTCCAGCTCCTTTTCTCTTGCTGTTTGCCCTTGGGCAAAGAGCTTCCTCTTTCTCTAACATTTTTTTTCAGGGATTTCTTGTGCGTGTGATGGCACCTTAATATTTATTATTATCCTTAAAAATGTATTTGCAGAGTTCCTTGTAGTGCCTAAGTGTTGCCTCCTCTTCATAGCCTTGCCTGACAGTCCCTCTCCCTCTCAGGTCCTGGCGTGGCACTGGAATGCTTCCGCCCACGTGTTTTTGTAGGACCAGCCCTCCTTCCCTTGTTATGGGATGGATCATCTTGTTTTGTAATTGTTGACTTGCCTCCCATACCATTAGACTATGCTTCTTGTGACGGAGAACTAGATCACCTTTGTCGTCGCCTCCCGCCCTCCCCTTCTCCCTCTCCTCTTCCTTCCCAGCACCATGCTTGGTACATAGAGGGGAGTAACTCAAAAACAGTTCTTGATTAGGGGCACCTGGGTGGCTCAGTCGGTTGAGTGTCTGGCTCTTGATCTTGCCTTAGGTTATGATCTCATGGTTCATGAGATTGAGCCCTGTGTTGGGATCCGTGCAGAGCCTGCTTGGGATATTTTCTCGCTCTCTCGCCCTCTCGCTCCCTCCCTCCCTCTCTCTCTCTCTCTCTGTCTCTCCCCCACTCGTGTGTGTGCACTGTCTCTCAAAGTAAATATACTTTTAAAAAGTTACTGATTACAAATTAAAGAATGAATTTTTGAAATTATATACAATTGAGTTACATATGCATATGTACTTGGAAATGAAGTTTTTATAATTATAATAATAAATCAACATTTATAAGTATCTCAGCCTACTGTGATAGGCTGAGTTTTATGTGTGTTTGTTATTTCTGTTATCCTAATTTGACAGATGAAAAATATCAGGCTTAAAGAAGTTTATTTACCCAGAATTTTACACTGAAAAGATCAAAGCTGGACTTGAACCCTGATGTATTTATTCTAGAGTGCTTGTTTAGAATCACTGTGCCCACCATATTTGGGTGGAGGTCAATATTCCATGGCTCTTAATTCTAACAGTTTTTTTTTCTTTTATTTTGCATCTTTAATGGTCTGAAATTAGAGAGGTAACTAGTTGTATACTTTTATATGTTGCTTTATATTTGCAATGATTTACCCTAATAGGCTTGAATCCCCTTATTAGCTTTTAATAAATAATGTTCTGAATCCTACGTCCAACATAGTTCTTTGACATCTGATGATGAAGATGCTAATTAGTACTATATAATATACTTGCTGTCATAAGGCAGCTCTCCATAGCTGTACTAAAATTGCTATAGAACAGATCTGATATTGTCAAATTAGATAGCCTCCTTCCAGACCCGGGTCCCAAGTTCTCTGCAGTATTTGACTTTATTAACCACTCTTGGCTAGAAAGTAAGCCCCTCATGGCTTCTGGGATCTGGGCTCTCCTTTTTTTCCTCCCAGCTTGCCTACACCGCAGGCTTGCTTTCTTTCTCTTTCTTTCCTTCTCTTTTCGTTCTCTTTTGTTCCTTCTCTGCCATAAATGTTGGGGTTGCCAGAGCATCTAAATCCTTATGTGTAGCCCCACAAAGCACTCTACTTTGTAGCAGTCTGCAAGCTGTCTTCATTTGGTTGTAACAAGATGTCTCAAACTTCTTATGTAGCAGTAGGACCACTTATTGCTCACCCACAAACCTGCTCTTCTACCTGTTTTCACAGCTAGATTTCCGCTGCCACTATTGCCCCCAGCAAGAATCTCAGCAACTTTTTGGGGGTTTCTTCTCTTACACTTCTGTATCCAGTTGGCTGCCTGTTCATTTTTCCTCCAAAATTTTCAAATTAGTTTCTTTTAATTTTCACTGTCTTATGTTTGAATAATCGGCCTTCAGTCTCTTTCTGACCCATCTTACACTCTGATCTCAGAATTATTTTTAAAAACATGAATGTGAGTCATTCAACGGCTTTAAAACCCTCAGTGGTTCCCATTGTCCCAGAATAAATTTTAAACAGGCAGGCAACCTGTCCCAACATCCCTCCCAGCTTCATTCTCTTTCTACTTACTGTACATAGGATGCTTGTGAGTGTCCTCTCAGAGTGTGTTTTCACCTCCATGACTTTGCTTCTACTGTTTTCTAGGCCTGGAATGTCTTTCCCCTTTCTTTAGCTGTTAACTCTCACACATATATCTTTCAAGGCCCCACTCAAACATAACCCCTCTGATGTTTCCCCTGTTCCCGGTAGCAGGAAGACATCCACTCTCTCCTGTGAGTTCTCAAGCTGTCACTTTTCACATTGTACCCTGGTTGGTCATGGACAGGTCTGACTCTTCTCTTGACCATGGGTTCCTTGAAGAAGGGACATTTGTCTGGTGCCCATGTGGACATTGGTGCCGAATAGCATCTGGCACGGTTTCTTATGGAACTCAAGAAATATGGATTCATTGAGTGATAGGGGAAGTTTCAAGAAGCACTGAAAATAATCCCCCAAGTGGTGACCTATGAAGATTATGAACGAAGGCTAATGGGAGAAACTCTGTGTTGATGGCATTGGGTAAGGAGTGAAGAGGAATGTTTGAGACCTGGGTGGAGGCTGTCTTCCCACCTCTGTATTCTCCAATTGCTTCCCATTTATTGGACACAAAAGTAACAGCTGATTTTTAACTTACATCATCAGAATATGTCTATTGCTAGGAAAATTCATCCAGAATACAGTCACTCCCACATCATTTTTCAGTGAATGTTTGAGGCTGACCCTTAAAAAGCAACTATGAAAGGCTCTTTGAGTGGGTGTTTCAGACTGATATACAGAAGATTTGTTTTATAATGGTGAAGAATTAAGAAAAACATTTCAGAGGAAAGACCAAAAGTTCCTGCATAGAAGTTCTTTTTCATTTGTTTGGTTTTCTTTCTCTTTCTTTCCCTTCCTTTCCTTTCCTTTCTTTTCCTTTCCTTTTCTTTCTTTCTTTCTTTCTTTCTTTCTTTCTTTCTTTCTTTCTTTCTTTCTTCTGGATGCATGTAATCTTTTTTGTTTGTTGTCACTAAGGTATGTTGGAGTAGAAACTACCTTGTAAAATGTTACAGCACTATTAGTTGGTTTTTTCTGACCTCATTTTTGCCTTACCCAGACAAAAAGTGAGTTTTACCAATGGATAGACTCACGAGAATACTGCTTGCTCAGGCCTTTGAGAACATTTTTATTTCTTTTAACAAAACTCTCTGTCATGGACACACTCCCACTACAGTCCAATGGCTCTCTTCTTTTACTGTGTTCTGTGCCCATTGATTGATAGGAGGTGGTTTTTAACTTCCAAAGGCAGTGAGTGGAGCTGCTAGGCTTTTATAAGTATGTTGGGGGGGGGTGTCTGAGATGAACTCCAAAGGTCTTGGGAAGATGTGTCCAGGATAAAGAAGTGCAAAGGACAAAGTTAGACCATGTGCAGAGGACCAGAGTGTAGGAAGATAAAGGAAGGGACTCAGCCAAGACAACTGAAGGCCCTAGTGAGTTCTAAGGGGCACAATGAAGCCAGTGGTAAGCAGACAACAGTCAGCATACTTGGCCCAGAGGTGACTGTGAGAATGGTGTCTACCAATAGCAGCTTCTAGAAGCTCTCAGGTGCCAGTGATTATTATCCTGTCTCACAGATTACTAGGTACCATAGCAAAGGTTAACAGCAGACTGACTACTGGTTAGTAGCCTGGCTGCACACTTTTTAAGTGTATAATCCTTTCCATTTTGGCAGATGGTTTATTTTGTAGTATTTTAACAATGCTATGGGTCTTGGTTTTGCTCATTTCAAATCTAGGCTCCTGCTTGCAGGGTCAGTGGATCAGCCTCTGCCTTTCTCTGCAGGGTGTTCTGTGCCTTCTGTATGTGCTTTCTGCAGCTGCTGAGAAATCTTGTTGCCAAGACATCAGGCAGAAGGGTCCCTCACGGTGTGAAGTTATCAAAAGAATAAAAGGTGTTTACAGGCATAGAGAGTACGATGCGATGGTAGAACCAAAGGGGTAAGAAGTCAGTACCCTCTGCAAGGCGGAGACCCATACCTGTGAGGTCAAGTGACGTTGTTTGCATTCAAAGCTGTGTGGAGTCACTTTGCCTAGGAGACTGGAAAAATACTCGACAGGCAGGCTGCTGGCTGAGCTGGGTGGGTGCATGGTAGAGCAGGTAACTCAGTACTGTGCCCTCAATGTAGCAACTCTGACGGCAGCCTCGGTTTAGCTGCTCTCACTGCTTCTGACCCAGAAAATGCTCAGAAAGTGACTGCAGTGAGATGCATCTTCAAGGTGACGCTTTCAGTCCAGGTGGGGGAGGGATGTGGCATCAATCCCAGGGGTTTGATACTTCCTAAATGTGCTGGGAGTGAGCTTTGTTTATGCTCTGACCTGGAGGAAGTCACTTTCCATCTTACCCTGTTTCCACCAGCAGAGTGCCTTCTGATTGTTTTGCATAAGACTTGCGGCCCGCTCTGCTCTGCGGAAGAGGCACAAATGAACTGGGAGCTATAAAACTCCAGGCATCGTAATTCTTTGCAAACAGCAGAGTCTAGTGAGCAGTGTATTTGGTTGGCAAGTGATCATTACAGTATATACTTGGTTTCTCTGCCTGTAAACGGGTGGGAATGCTTTCTCATTGAAATGTGAAGGAGGTCAAAATGAAATAGTGTATGCATTTTCCTTTTTTAAAACCTGATGCTTAAAGCATCAGAACATCTCAGAGAGAGATGGTCTATGGGTAAAAATGTACTCAGAGGACCTTGCAGACATCATCTAATAACCTAGAAATCTCCAAAGAATGTCTGGTTCAACGCCTGTATTTTACCAATAAAGGAGATCTGCAGAAGGGAGGTGATTTGCCTGAGGTTGCAAAGCTGGTCTAACTGGAACCCAGGTCTCTCAGTTCCATCCTTGGCCCAGTCCCTCCCTGCCTCTGCCCCTCCATCCCCTCCTCCTCTTCTCCTCTAATAGATTTTAAAAATGGGTTTTAAATAATTTTAATATGAACACGTGTCAGGCCATAGAGATTGATCCCTTTTATTCTTAACAGCTGCACAGTATCTTCTGTTTCCATGATGACTTTAAGATGTAGAAGCATCAAATTCTGTGTCTCCCTCTCTCTCTGTGTCCCTCCCTCACAGTTGTCTCTCTCTCTCTCTCTCTCTCTCTCAAAAATAAATAAACATTAAAAAAGGAGGGTTGCTCCTCCGTGGCTCAGTTGGTTAAGCATCTGTCTTTGGCTCAGGTCATGATCTCACAGTTCATGGGTTTGAGCCCTGAGTCTGACTCTGTGCTGAGAGCTCAGAGCCTGGAGCCTGCTTCAGATTCTGTGTCTCCCTGTCTCTCTGCCCCTCCCCCACTCATGCTTTTCTCGCTCTCGCTCTCTCTCAAAAATAAACATTAAGATGTATAAGCAGCACCATGGAGTTTGGAGTCCTGAATTCCTGATGCTGATATAAGAATCTCTATTTCATGTGAATATTCAAGAAGGGGAATGACTTCTGAGAACATTACATGGTTTGTGACATCTGAAACCTTGCTTCTGTTTCCTGCTGCTCCTTACTTATGGGCACCTGTCCTATACCAGTTGCTGTGCTTGGGACTCTAAATGCCTTAACCCATTTAATTATCATAACAGTCCATTGAGTTAGATGTCATTCCCATTTCATTGGTGAGGAAGTTGAGGCTAGTCTAGCCACCTTTGCTTAAGGTCAGTTAAGTGCCAGACTTCAGGTTTGAAGCCAAATTGACTTGACCCCAAAGTCTTTTTCTCACTGTGTGAAATCTAGGAAACCAGGAAGAATGGTCATGGTGGGTTTGAAACTAAGGGTTTTCCATAGTTTCCAAATGTTGTTGATTTAGATACACCTTGCTAAGTGTCCACTCCATACACAGCAATGACACAGAGGACCAAGTAATGGTGGAGCAGAAACAGTGATGTGGGGAGGAGGGACAAGAGGTGGCTGCTCTTCATTATTGTCTCTTCTGTGCTTGGCTGTGTGGGAAGTACAGAGGAGACTAAGACTCCGCTATCTGTTCCGGAGAGGCTTATGGTTTTGCAGTGGGGACAGACCCAGGAGACTGCGTGTAGTGCAAGGCAGAGTGAAGCAGGTACCATCTTGGGGTTGCACACTGCTCCAGGGTCTCTGGGAAGCTGAGCCTGGTTTGGGCCAGGGATCCTGGGAAGGCAGCCTTCACTGAGGGACAGCCATGTGAACTGATCCTTGAGACAAGTATAAATTTTCCACAGGCCGTGTAGGGGAAAGGGCATTCCATGGGGCAGTTAGGGGCATGTGGGACAGGAGTCTGGTGTGGCTGCAGCAGAGGATGAGTGGGAGTATGTAGTGATGGAGGGGACCAAGAGGTAGGTTGGGGGTAGGCTGTAGCAGGCCTTGAATGCAATAGAAAGAGCTTGTACTTTACATGTCAGGTCCTGGGGGCACTATCAAACATTTTAATAAGGGAATGATGTGCTGTCAGGTGTGTTTTAAGATATCCTGCCAAAATATAATGAAAGGTTCAAGAGGATCTACACCAGGGCAATGGGAATGGAAGGAAGGAGATTAATCCAAGCAATTCAGAGAAGTCAAAGCATCTGGGCTTTCTGTCTGAGGTAGGACTGACCCACTGTTATTTTTCATGGACCCTACCACCTAAAGGACCAAACATGAAAATTACCAATATCCCATATTAAATATAATGTTTTTGCCATCAAAGATATTTGAAGGGATTTTGGAATTATTCTTAATTTTGATTTTTTAATCTTAATTGGCACCATTTTTTTCCAAGTCTTAAAGCATTTTGGAGGTCGTTAAAATTCATTTGTGGGTGCATTGTGCCCGGTGGCACTGAAGTTAAGGACAGAGGGCTGCTGGATATGACTTACAGCTTTCCAGCTCAGGTATCTGAGAGGCTGGTGTTGCTAATATACTGAGCTTTAGGCCTTAAAAGAAGGAGCAACTCTGAGGGTGGGGAAGGGGCACAAAGAAGGAGTTCCGTGCTGACCATGTCAGTGGTGTGTTTCAGTGGAGCTCCTGTAGCACCTGTGGAGCCCAGGAGGGGCTGTGCCTGGGGGTATCGATCTGACAGCCTCAGTCAGCGCAGAAAGGAGAGAGGATTGCATGAGGGAAGAGAACAAACTTTAACTTTGGGTAATGCCTACGTTTAGGGTATGGGTGGAGGTAAAGGATCTAGAGAATTATGGTGATGTAACAGCATGTATGGATGAAGAACTAAGGAAACCCAAAGCCATGAAAATCCAGCTTCAAGAGAAGGACGGTTAATAGTGTCTAATGTGGGAGAAGGATGAGGGGAAAGGGTCAGAGGAGGCTGTTAGCTTTGTAAGTGATGCAAGTGACCCTCAAGAAAGCAGTTTTAATGGAGGGTCGAAACTCATTTGTCAGGAATTAGAGTGAAACTGGTGTGGAGGAAAGCAGTGAGTGCAGAGCCCATCTGAGAACTTGATGGGAAAAGGATGGTTTGAGACAGATCAAGAGAAGTTGTAGGTGATGGAGAGCGTGGTTTGGGGGCTGAGAGGGTGAGGAGCCCTTGCAAAGGAGGTTGGCATGAGAAGGCAGCAAGGGATAAGAGAGGATTGGTGGTTGATGGAAGTCTCTGGTAGGCTGGAAAGCATCAGGTGGCAGGGTTGCCAATCAGCACAGTCATGCCTGTGCCCTGACATAGATGAACAGTTGTCACAACCCACCACCTTCAAGCACCATGATAGACGGTGCAATGGGGTCCCGCATTCCTGTGTGTCTGCAGGGTGTCTCTGCGCTCCTCAAGGACAGGGATTTTATGTTAACTGTTAGTTCTCCGTGCCTTGAATAGCATCTGGCACCGAGGATCATGCATCAGTGCCTATTTGTCAAATCCAGTCAGACTTACTACATCCGTCTTACAACATCCTGAGGCAGGCTCCTTCCTTTCTTTTTTCTTTTGTAATGGGATAGAGGTGTGTGACACACATGTAAGTTTGGAAGCATAGTTATAAAGCAAACATTCTTGCCTTCACGCTTTTGCAGCCACCTGCATGCCCCTCCCCTTTTCTCAGGTCCTGTTTCTCTTGAAAATGTGGACAGGCTTGTACTAGGACTCCTCCCTCCTGTGCCTCTCTGTGCCGAATTCTGGGGCACTTGGACTTTCTGTAGAGTCAGGGAAGGAATATATGATGATCCTTTAGGGGAAACAAAGGGGCTCATTCAGTGAGTTGGTGAAAGGTGAGTCTCCTTGTTGATGGTGATAAGAGAGGATCTTGTTTCCTGAAAGCTCTCTGGGTGTGAATGTACTTTCTTTGCTTGGTTCATGTCACTGGGAGATTTCCTTCATGCCCAGTGAACAGGAGGGCTCTTTGCTAGGAAGTCCAGCTCCGGTCATCCCAAACTCCATTTTGGGGAAGGGCAGAAGCCCAAGGATCAGGCGGCCATAGTGTTAATTATCTTAGATTCTAGCAGTATGAAGTATTTTATTAAGTGGCAAGTATCTGATTTCTGTTGTTGGCAATTTTACCTATCGTCATTGAGATGAGGTAGGAGACTTAACTTTTTACTCCTAAGTCTTTTCAGGGACACTTAAATTTTTCTCTATTTCCTTTCTATTTACAAATGTAATATGAATCTTTCCTAATGTAAAATTTTGCCAAAATACAGACCATAGAAAATGAAATTTCCTCATCACCCCCTTCATTATCCTCTAAATAATCATTTGCTACAATTTGATGCATATTCTTCCAGCTTTAAAAAATATAAATATTAACGAAACATGTGATTGCTATTTTTCAAAAAATATTTATATTCTGAATACTATTTAATAGCTTACATTGTTTTACTTAAGAATACACAAAGTCATCTTTCCACAATACATACATGGAGATTTTCCTCATTCAAAATTGTTCCATTATCTACTTTATTTAACCAGTGTTTTTTAAAAAGTTTATTTATTTATTTTGAGAGAGAGACAGAGTGAGGAGGGGAGAGATAGAGAAAGAGAGAGAGAGAGAGAAATTCCAAGATGCACTGTCCAATGCAGGACTCAAACCTATGAATGTGAGCCGAAACCAACAATTGGACACGTAACCAACTGAGCCACCCAGGTGACCCCTATTTTTTTAAATATTTATCTTTTTTTTAAATGTTTTATTTATTTCTGAGAGAGAGAGAGACAGCGTGAGCAGGGGAGGGTCAGAGAGAGAGGGAGATACAGAATCTGAAACAGGCTCCAGGCTCTGAGCTGGCTGTCAGCACAGAGCCCAACACGGGGCTTGAACCTACGAGCCGTGAGATCATGACCTGAGCTGAAGTCAGACGCTTAACCGACTTGAGCCACCCAGGTGCCCCCTATTTAACTAGTTTTTAAATGATACTGAATTGGAGAGTGTGTGTGTGTGTGTGTGTGTGTGTGTGTGTGTGTATTTTTGCTCAATCCAATCATATGGAGCTACTTTTAAACGAGACTGTGTTTGTTGGAAGATGGACAGCTGATCTCCATGACTCACTTCATTCTCCCCGGACAGGATAAGGAAAGACCTCTCCAGGGAAGTCTGTGCCTTCTCCCAGGCAGGGCCCATGAACCAACCTTTTGTTATGAAGCATACTTAGAGCAAAATACACTGCCATTTTGTTTTGCTTTTTGCCTTTCCTTTCTTCCTTTCCCTCCCTCCGTCCCTCCTTCCTTCCTTCCTCTTACTGCCTGGGTGTCCAGTTACAGCTTCCTCTCTAGCTCTCCCTTCCAGTCACCTGTGAGTGTCAGGCTCTGCAAGCCTTCCCCTCCCCCAGCAGGGCCTCTCACTGCTCCTGACTTTGATCTCATTTTATCCCCTGCTCGAGTTTCCAGTTTCTCTAGATGGTGCCCTTGTTAACATCTGCTGGCTTCCCCTCTAGTCTCATCTGCAAAATATATTAAATCTGCTTCCCCAAATCACTTACCCTACCCTTTAATGGATTTAAATACAAACCAAGCTTAACACAGCTGCCCCTTTGCCTTATGTTACCTGGTACTTATCCTCGGCCTTTGTTCACTGTACTGTGAATAGTACATTTCCATTTCTAGCCAGGCAACTTCATTTCTAGTGGAAACTCCTGCCCTGTGGTGTGGTGGAGAGAGACCTGCTTTGGCCATGGACTGACCTGGCTTCGAATTCAGGTTCTGACACTTACTAGCTGTGTGGCTTCAGCAGGTAATTTCATCTTTTAGGTCTTCATTTTCTTCCTCTGTAAAACGCAGAATAGTGATACCCACCTTGCAGACAGAATTGTGCTGTGGACTGGACACAAATGTGTGTCAGATGTCTGTAGGTAAGCAAAAAAAAAAAAAAAAAGCTACTATTATCATTATAGCTTGGTGTCTCTGTAACTAATTTGTTCATTTTACCTAATCTCACGTTATAAGGGGCCAAAGAATCCGTGCATCCAGTATCCTGTTAGAATTGAATTGGAGGCACCTGGGTGGCTCAGTCAGTTAAACACGTGACTTTGGCTCAGGTCATGATCTCATGGTTCATGAGTTCAAGCCCCATGTTGAGCTCTGTGCTGACAGCTCAGAGCCCGGAGACCGCTTCGGATTCTGTGTCTCTGTCTCTCTTCCCCTCCCCTGCTTGCGCTCTGTCTCTCAAAATTTTTTTTTAAAAATTCAAAAAAGAAATGAATCTTATAATGTAAAATTTTAAACGTATTTTTCCAATTAATGTTTCTTGTTCTTGGCAATAGTAAATAAAATAATAAAAATTTAGAACAAAAATTTAGATGTCTCCTTGGAGTCCCTTGTGCTAGAAATAATTTGTATTTTCCAGAAAAAGCTGTTTTCATTTATGCCAAATGGTTCTCAGAATCTGGATTTTTTTTTTCTCTGAAGTCTAGCAACTAAGTTGAGGGATGCTTTTTGTAGTTCGATCATTGCCACAAATGTGCAGCAAAGGGTTTCTAAGCAAAGAATTTTCTCTGTTGGTTTGAGGGTTTGTCATGGATTGTAATGGTGGTGGTTTTCTGGTGCCCTCACTATCAAATCTGTGTACCCTGGTTGCTTGCAGGAGGTACACTGCATTTTTGGGTTTAATACTTGGCATCCTGGAGTCGTTTGGAGTCTAGCCTTTGTTTACTGGTTTCTGGTGCTAATCCTTCAAGGTGTTGCACTGGACCATATGGACAAATGATAAAGAAATTAGAACTCAGACTCAAATTTTCTTTGAGTCCCAAAGGAAAACTCGAGCTTTGTTCCCTGCACACAGAGGTGGTGAACTCGTCCAGGGTCCCACAGCCTATCAACAACTGCTACCACTTGCTTTTTATGTCTTATGCTGTCATTCCTTGTGGTCCCTCAACAGTGGCTCTCCCACACTTGGGGCCAAGTTTCCTTTCTCTGTGCCTGGAAGGGAACAAATATTTGAGGACTCTTTCCCTTTAGGTGGAGCCCTCTCTTTTGAGGTGTTTTGAACTCCTGTATTAACAGGAATAAACTTTGGGAATCTTTTATCGCCCTGGATAGAGGGATTAGAAAACCAAAGGCATTCTGTTTGCAAAGTTTGCCCCTTTTAATCCTTTTGAGAAGGGTAGGTAGTATAATCTCTTCATTTTCAAGTGAAAGAAGGTTTTATGAGTAAGAGAAATTATTTGCCCAGAGTGTCCATTTATTAGCAGGATGAAATTTTCCCTTCTAAACCCAGAGATTCTTGCTCCCTTGCTGAACTTGGCTACGCCTCTTGAGGGGCATCCTGCTGGGCTTGCTTAGCAGATGGCTCAGAGGCAAGTAAACGTTGAGAAAGTTGGATGGTCTGATGCGAGGGAAAGAACTTGGCGGTGACTCTGTCCTCCCTCCCCCACCCCCATCCTCCCTCTCAGGTGGCAACTGTGGAGAGCCCAGGTGAAGAGGTTCATGAAGGGCTCTCGGCCCAAACTTGTAATATGAGCATCAGGAAGCTCCTCTCTCACCAGGGGAGCCGCCTTGCAAAACAACAGCAGTCCTATCTGCTCCCAAAGCAGGATGCCTAGAGAGACGGCCTCCTGGACTTGACCGCATTTTGCCTGCTTAAGTTGGTGGCAGCTACAGACCCCAGCATTAGCACATGGCTTCCTTTTCTTTCCTCCCCTGAACCAGGCAAGGCGGCCCTGAGGCCAGCTGGGCTGAGTGTGTCCTTGCCATCTGCCAGGCTCACTCCTTGGGCCGGAGCCTGGGCTTCAGCCAGTGCTTCCGCAGCTCTGCGCAGCGCCGCAGCCCTGCGAGCCTCTCTCAGTGGTGCTGCACAGGTGTCCTACCGGGGTCCTTCTCCAGCCCTGCACGACAGTGTTGCCAGAGAAGACAGGAAGGGGTAGGGTTCACGTAGCTCCCTCTGAGGCAGTCATGGTGGTAAAGGAGTTATTGAATCTCCTTCTCTACTGGGACGCGCTCCCCACAGTGCCCTGGTTTCTTGCCGTATTGTATGTGTTTCTTGCTGTGTTGTATGTGTGTGTTTGTACATTCTCTGGTCCCAGTGGCTGCAAGAGGAATTGCGTGGAAAATCCAAGTTGGAGGCCACTTACTAAGAAGAGCTCACATTTCTCTTTAGTTCATTATGTCATGTTAGAATACAAAGGAGGATGATGTCATGTGATAGAGATATTTTATCTAATATAATCTCTTTTTTCATCTCCCCAAGCCATGAAGAATAACTTTTTAGAATGTTATTCTCGGGGCGCCTGGGTGGCTTAGTCGGTTAAGCGTCCGACTTTCGCTCAGGTCATGATCTCGCGGTTCATGGGTTCGAGCCCCGCGTCGGGCTCTGTGCTGACTGCCAGCTCAGAGCCTGGAGCCTGTTTCAGAGTCTGTGATTCTCTCTCTCTCTCTCTGACCCTCCCCTGCTCATGCTGTCTCTCTCTCTCTCTCCTAGAAATAAATAAAACATTAAAAAAAATTAAAAAAAAAAGAATGTTATTCTCATATTTCATAAAGAATATTGTTTACAATGAGTTCCCCCTTGGTGATAGGCAAGCGTCTGTGTGTTAGTGCACCCCAAAACTGCTCAGATTTTTCTTCTCATAGATACCTCATTGGCTGGCTGTCCATCTGTCTGTCTGTCTCTCTCTCTTACACACACACACACACACACACACACGTTTTCCCCCCTCTTTTTTAGCCTTTTATAAGCTGCTGCTGCTTTTTGAGTTTATTTACTACTCCTCAAAGTGTTCTGCTGGTTGGGAAGCCCTCTGCCTGTTTACTGGAGCGTTCGAGCTGCCCTTCTCTTCCACAGAGCCAGCTGATTCCAGGCATCCCTGCTGTCATTTGACCACAGAGTGGTTACGTGAGGTGCCTGCTTTCTGGCAAGTTGCCCCAAATTAAGGGCAAGGGCCCCAAGGATGATCTCAGTCAGGCACCACTTCCTGAAAGGGGTGATCATGGAGCCAGGCCCATCTGAGGGGCATCAGCAGCCCTTCTCTGCCAGGCTCTCTCTGTTCACAGAGAGCTTGTTTGTAGGAAAGTTTCTGGGCTGAGGTAGTGCTGTTTTGTTCACCAGGAAATAATACCGAGTTTCTCAGTTTTCTCATTACTGAAGGGCAAGGCCTTGGCCTGGAGCAGGGAGTGAGTCTCCCAGCATCCTGGAGGATGGGATGGGAATTTAAGGAGGTTTCCTCCCACCCATGTGGCTTTCTGGGCCTGGTCAAACTAGTGGAGATTCTGTAAGAGCGGCTGAAGCAGAATTGATCTAAGGGGTCAGATCTCTGGGCAAGGGAGAAAGAGCCATATCCAGTCAAGGTTGAATGTTTTTGCCCAATGCTGTGTTAAATTCTGTTAAATTCCCACTGTGTGAGAGGTCTCAGCCTCTTCTGAGTCTTCAACCCTTCTCTCTTTCTTGCTGTTTTCCTGGCAACTATAGATAACTTGGGTTTCTCCCATTAGATAAAACTGTCCTTTGGCTCTACATCTCTGTCTACCTACTGTCAAAGCCCCATCAAATAATTCAAAGGAACGTGCTAAACATTATCTTTCCCTCATTTATTCCACTCCCCACTTCGGTTGGGCTTGTGCCCCCATGACTTCACAGAAACTGTTCTCACTGTCATCACCACTTGTGAATAACAAAAATTCTCTGGGGTATTAGAGGCTGGTTGTTCACTCCCTCCTTCTGGAAGTTTTTTCCCCTGAGTCTTCCAGACATAGTTGTCTCCTGACTTGCCTTGCTCTTTGTTGGCTACTTTTTCTTAGCATACCCCGAGGATGGAGTTTCTGAGTCCGTCCTCAGCCTCATTCTGGACACTCTATACCCTTTTTTAGAACAATCTTGCCCACTTCTTGTGTCTTTGCTGCCACCTATGTATTGCTGATGACTCTAAATATCTCCAGACTGTTTCCCCAGGACTTGGATACCCAGCCTCAGGCTAAGTGTTTCCACCTGGATATCCCACAGGAGGTCTGAACTCCTACTGCTGTCCTTATGCATGCTCTTCCCCATTCTTTGCCTGTCTAAATCTTATTTGTCCCATAGATATCAGTTTAAAGGCCATTTTCTCTGGAAGACTTCCCATATCCCCCAGGCTAGGTAAGACCTTCCTGTTACCTTTTGTTTACTACCCATACTTCTCCTCTGCAGCACTTTGCAATTTGTAAATTTTAAATTATTTGTAATAATTCAGCAGCTATTTGTGTTCCCCACTAGCTGAGAGCACCCTGAGAGCAGAGAGCCTCTCCATTTTGCTTCATTATTGCACACCCAACTTCTAACACCATAGCTATCACAGAGTGTAGACTTCATATATGTTTCTGACCCACTGAAATCATCATTCCTTCTTCTAAACCTCCTCTTCTTGCAGTTGTCATCCTGGTTGATAGAATCACCATCCACTTAGTCACCCAACATGGAGAAGTCATTCTGGACCCTTTTCTTCCTCTAACTTGCCATTTCCACTCGCCCACCAGGTGACCTAAATAGTTTTGTAATCTGATCACTCCTCACCATCTTGACTACCAAAACCCTAGTTCATACCCACATCATCTCTTGTCTCAACTACTTTAGTCACATCCTAATCGTTTTCTCTGCTTATCATTGTGTTCCTTCCTCTTTAAATCTATTCCTTCATACCTGCCAAAGGGAGCTTTCTAGAAGGCAAATCTAGCCACTCCGTCCATTTAGAACCCTTCACTGACTTCCCGCTACTCAGCTGCTTTAGCATGATGCATAAAGGCTGATTGGGATATGGTCCTTGTCTGTCCCCCAGCCCTCATCATGCTCCTGGAAGTTTCCCGTGAACTTCAAGCTATTCTTCCTTCCTTTTGTGCCTTGTGTATGTTTTCCTCTTACTTGAAATACCCCTGCCTGCCATGCCTCCCTCTTCTCCATCTTCCTCAATTATACCTCAAAAACTCCTGCTCTTCCTATAAGATTTAAACTCTGATTCCTACCCACCTTGGCAGAAGGCCACCTCTGTTGTGCATCGGGAAGGCCCTGGCTATTTCTCTTTCTCCATATTAAGACTTAGCCTGTTTTTAGACGGTCTTAAATACTCACCTGCCAGCTCCCGAGGGCAGGGATGAGGTTTAATCACCTTGTAACCCCCACGCCTAGCAAAGTTCTCGACACATGTCGAGCTCATGTGTTGATGAGTTCATAAACAATGGAATTGAGGGACAGGCTTCTACTACTACTACTACTACTACTACTACTACTACTGATATTAATAGTTTCTGTTCCCCTTCTAACTGCTAAACATTGTTTAGGTATTGTACATATATGCAGCTTTATATATGTAAATCTTCACAACCACCCAGTAAATTTGGTAATGTTAATATCCTCACTTTATAGAAGAAGAAACCAAGGCCCAGGGTTGCATAGCTAATTAGTGGCAGAGCTGGGATGTGAACTTGAACAGTCTGCTCCAGAGCCCTGGCTCTTAATCCTGTCACTGTATGGCCCTTCCACTAGCAAAGATAACATACATGGACTTTAAAAAAAAACTATGCATCTAGGGGCACCTGGATGGCTCAGTCTGTTTTTTAACCCTTGTTCTCAGCTCAGTTCTTGATCTCAAGGTCATGAACTCAAGCCCTTTGGTGGGCTCCATGCTGAGCATGAAGCCCTACTTAAAAAACAAAAATCAGAAAACTATGCATCTAACTCTTTGTGTTGCATGCTAAGTCTGATAGAGTTCTCTGTCCTCAGAGGGGGTAATAAATCCAAAAGTGGTCAGCAAACAGTGGGTTTCTCTGGACATATCTATGGGGAGCAGGTTATTACCAGAGTAGTGTGGTGTGCCTTAGTGATAAGAGTATAACATGTAGGTAGACAGAAGGATGACCAGATCAGGGCCAGCTTTAGTCCCACATTTAATACTTCTATATCCAGTGTCTCAAAGACCACACTTAATCATCTGTTTCTCTGCCATGCTATTGAATGAGGGTAGAAATACATTAAACTCTGGCTGTCATTAGTCCCTCAGAACAGAGTGTGACAGGAGGAAAGGGAAGGTGTGGAGAGAGAGAAAGAATTATGGCATCATTGGGAAAAGAGGCCATTGAGAAAAAGGGAAGGCCAGGAGCACCATTTAAAGAAAAGAAAAGAAAAACCTTTATTTACTTCACATTTTCACACAGAGAAGAAAACTATGAAATGCTGGTGTTGTACCTGTTTGGCTTCTCCCAACATTTGGAAACTTCACTTAGGGGAGGGAAGACGCCAATGCCTTTGCCCAGCCTATGGTGACAGCTCAGGCCTGAGCTCTCAATGCTCCTGGTTTGTGGGTGGGCCCTGGGTGAGGGGCCTGAAGCCTGAAGATGTTTGCTGGTATTGTGTCTGTGCTGGTGTGATGGGAGAAAGTTACTACAGGAAAAGGCTGTTTAGAAAATAAATCTGAGATTGAATCAATTTGTTCTGAAATCCTACTGGAGAGTTCCAAGGTGGGGTTCTAAATAAATCATCCACAAGTGTGTGTGGACAGGGCCTGAAGAGGCCCTTTCCTGCTGCCATATGCATTGACACATGGTGTCTGGTACTTAGTGGGCATTCAAACATTAAATCCTCCTCCCAGGCCACTTTGCAAGTGAGAAAGCAGGGGTTGGCAAACTTTTTCTGTACATAGTTTTGATTTTGTGGGCCTTGTACAGTCTGTCATATTCCTGTTTGTTTTACAATCCTTTAAAAACAGGATCTTCCCTTAGGTCATGTGCTGTACAAAAACAAGCTAGCGGGTATTGTTTGATTTCTCCTGGTCTAGTATAATAACCCAACTGTGGCTTCAGGCTCTGCTATGTGCAGAGTGAGTGCTCCAAGAGAGCCCAGGTTATGTTAAACTTTGTCTCTGAGTAGTAGAGCCCTCATGGCATGAGATGGATTAGTACTCTAGACCAGGAGTTTGCAAACAAGTCAAAACTGGAACTCGGGGCTTCTTATTACTGCTGAAGGTGAGCAGGAGGTTATTGACCACATAGACCATCTTCCAGGCCTTCTGATTACAGTGGCGACTAAGGAGGGGAGGGTTGGTTAATGAAAACTGCAAAGGTCCCACTTAACTCTGAGAGTGACTCCATGCTTGGAATGGCTCTAATCCTAGTGACTGAGATGGGAATAGGGCCCTGACCTTGGAGGAGCAAATGACTTGCAATGAGCAAGATTCCATTCAACAGATGAAAAAGCAAAGTTCTGCTTTTAAAGAGGAGATGCACAAATATTACTATGTCCAAACTGAGTTAAGTTCGAGTGTCCAAGTTTTAATAAAATGGGGGCCAAACTTCCAATTATTGTTGCCACTGTCCCTAACTCTTTTCAAGGGACTAAGTTAATTTAGATATTGCTGTGACATTCATTTGTCACTTGCAGAGTAGATTTTTTAGAGAATTTGAGAGCTAAGAAAGTAATAGGCTAACCTACCTTTTGCCTAATCCCTCACTCAATGGATGGAGTTAACTAGCCTGTGTTGTTTCCTTTCTCATGTCAATTTTCAGGTCCGTGGTCAACTGATTTGAAGCCATTAGAGAAAATGTGTTCAGAATTTAGAATCTTTTAGATCTAACATCACACAGTGTTTTGGGTGGCATCCTATTATCAAACATGCTATTGTTTTTACAACAAAGCTGATATTTACATGAAGAAGGATAAGTGAAGACTATAAGTTAGCCTCACCTCAGTATAATGCCACCAAATGAATTATGAAGATCTTCTATGTTCAGAGCTTTTTGGATTTCACAATTGTTGCAGATAAGGGTTTATGATCCATATCATGTTTCTTAAGTTAGACTAGAAGCTCTGTGAGTGTAGAGACCGTATCTTCTACAGTGCCTATGTAGCATGGTGCATGTACATAGTAGACGCTCATTAAAAATCTATTGTTTTTTTCTTGATTAACATGAACATGATATAAGTCAAGAATGTTGTGTGGCTATTAAACAACTAGCCCTTTTCCATTTTTCTCATTTCAAAATGTATTCTCAAAAATGTTGGAATTCTCCTATAAGCTACAGTTAAACCAAAAGCCGCCTTGCTGGATCATAGGTTGGAAAGTAGTAAATAAAGTAAAAACAGGGGCGCCTGGATGGCTTAGTCGGTTAAGCGTACAACATTTGCTTAGGTCATGATCTTGCGGTTTGTGGGTTCAAGCCCCGCGTTGGGCCCTGTGCTGACTGCCAGCTCAGGGCCTGGAGCCTGTTTCAGAGTCTGTGTCTCCCTCTCTCTCTGACCCTCCCTGGCTCATGCTGTCTCTCTCTCTCTCTCTCCTAGAAATAAATAAAAAATATTTAAAAAAAATAAAGTAAAAACAGTTGGACTCTGTGCATCTTGGTGGGTGAGCGGATGATTTGTGAAGGTGTATTGCAGTTTCATAATTCAGTAACTGTAATATGCACAATAATTAGCTTATTAACAATAGTGATGAAATTGGATATCAGAGAAGGTTTATTGTGCCATAGTCTTAACTAATTTAAACCATGAACTTTTACACAGGGCTGAGTCTCATTTGGGAGCTCCTAGTTTGAGAGAAATGAGGGGAATTGGGTGTAGGTGTTAACAAAAGCAAAGAAAAGGAATGTGATCTTAAAATGGCATCCACAAGGGTACTTGGGTGGCTCAGTAGATTAAGTATCCAACTCTTGATACCAGCTCAGGTCTTGATCTCAGCTCTTCATTTATATAAAATAAGTTAAAATGGAATCCACAATAAAAGGCTGTGAAAGTTTTGATACTGTGGTATTAAAAAACAGCAGGATGCTGGGACGCCTGGGTGGCTCAGTTGGTTGGGCTTCCTACTTTGGCTCAAGTTAATGGTCTCACTGCTCATGAGTTCAAGCCCTGCTTCTGGCTCTGTGCTGACTCAGAGCCTGGAGTCTACTTCCAATTCTATGTTTCCCTCTCTCCCCACCCCCCTCTCCCTGCCTCTCTCCTGCTCACACTCTGTCTCTTTCTCTCAAAAATAAATGTTATAAAAGTTTTTTAAAACAAGAGGATGCATGTGTGGAGACAGGGAAATCTCTGTACCTTCCCCTTAATTTTATTGTAAACCTAAAATTGCTCTTTAAAAAATCTTGGAAAAATGAAAGGCAAGAGTAGTGAGAGTGATTTCTTTATGTGCCTATAGCTCTATCTTTGTATTGAAGGTAATATTGGAGGAGCCATCGTTTAGTTATTTTTTTAAAGTAGATTTGAATGGCATGAAAGAATGAAAGCAAAATCCAAAACTTATCAATGAGATGGTATGAGCCACCAGAAGAGATCATCAAAGAGTGTCATGGAAGCCTCTATTAAGAGTGGCCTTAGGGGTGCCTTGGTGGCTTAGTCGGTTAAGCGTCTGACTTCAGCTCAGGTCATGATCTCACGGTTCATGGGTTCAAGCCCCACGTCAGGCCCTGTGCTGATGGCTAGCTCAGAGCCTGGAGCATGCTTCAGATTCTGTATCTCCCTCTGTCTCTGACCCTCCCCTGCTCATGCTGTCTCTCTCAGAAATAAAAACATTTAAAAAAAAATTTTTTTTAAGTGACCTTATATATCTTGATCAGTATAAATGTGAGGACACAGATGAGAGGGATCAAAGCACTGTACAGGGAAAGGATGCGTGTGATCACTGCTTAGACACTGTGGACTGTGTGGAGGTGTTAAGGTGCTATGGAGTGGCTTCCTTTGTCTCAATCATGGAGAGGCTTGCAGTGAGGGAAACAAGATACACTTCTTTTCCAGAGCTAGTCTGTGCTGGTTGATACAACAGCAGAGGGTGGGATGCCCCCTTAGGCATGAACTCTGTAGTGAGTTTTAAGTGGTTTATTTTGAACCTGGCCTGTAAAGGAAGGGAATATAATAGGTTAGCGTTTCCCACCAGCTGGCTGGTTGCCTGATAGAAATAAATGCTTTCATCATAGACTCTTCTTGCTGTCTGGGCTTAAGAATTTGGTGGTTCCTTCCAGCCCCAGACTTCCACTTCTGAGTTGACATTCTGATTCAAAGCCAGTGTGACTTGAAGGAGCTGTAGCCAACCTGGCAGGGTACCTGAAGGATAGATGAATAGGCTTTTCCCTACTCCTCTACCCACTCCCCAGTGCCCACTGGACACAAGCTGAAAAAGTCTACTCTAGATGCTCACGGTAGGGTCCTTTTAACAAGACCGTATCCTGGGGAAAAGGCTATATGCAGATAGGTTCTTCCCATCTTCCTTCATGCAGACAGAATATACCTACTGTGGCCAGGATTTTGGCCTTTGATGGTTTTTAGGAGTGATGACTAGCAGCCAAGTTGGGCTCTTTTCACAGGTCTGTTGGACCACTGTTTCCTACTGAATTTCTGTTTTAACTTTCTGAGGATTTGAAGACTAGATACCTGTCCCCAAACTAACTAGGCTCAAGGCTGCAAAGCCTGTGAAAAACTAGGAAGATCAGACCCTGAAGTGATTCTACACACAGACAAGTGGCTTTTATGGCTGTTAAGTAATGTCAGGATGGAGGCTCTACTCGTGGGTGATTGGTTCTTGGTAGCTTAGTAGGCTAGCTTAGTCTTAGTAGGACTTAGACATACTAGCTTTTGGCAAGTGCTTCTCTCTCCAAACACATGGGTTCCTCTGCTCTGAGGCTATGGCTAGAGTGCTTGATGTCCCTTTCACCTTATCAGCTAGAGAAGTTTGGAATCTGATTGTTGTGTTGACTTCTTGCTGTCAGCATTCAAGCATGTGAAGGATCAGTGAGACAAAGGCCCTTTCTGACATGTTCAGAACCGAATTCAAATAAGCCATTCATGTATATGCTTCGTACAGTACCTAAACATGCTAAGTTATATCCTCTCCCTGTCATTGCCTTATTGTAATGAGATCATGAGTTTTTTGAAGGCAGAGGATACCTTTCCTACAGTACACTGCCATGAGCCCTACAGGTGCTCAATAAATATTAATTGAATTAATCAGCTGCCACAACACAGGTGCACACATTTATCTGCCTTGTGCTTTCATCCAGCTACAAATATAACCTGTGCATTCAGCTGCCCTTGCAGGAGCATAGGACCTACACCACCCTCAGCCGCATACCTGCATGGGCTTTCTGCAGCTGTGCATTGTCTAGACTGCTTTAGCCAAACATGCTCTGCAAAGCATGAGGCCCACTAACCCTTGTACATATAGCCTTTGTAGTACCTACACCCAGCTTTGAGGGTCCTTAACAACTCCCTCTTTCTCTCCCACCCCCAGTGTTTTCTGATGTTTCCAAGGGTTTAAAGAGAACGAGGTCTCCTCCCCATGCCACTTCTGGGGCAGGGTTTTTAATTACTATGTCAGCTTTGTTCTGTTGTTGTGATCAGGCTTTTCAGTGTAGGGAGAAGGGAATTCCAGTCATCCTGATGCATTATAATCAAGTTACTTACCACAAGTCAAGAGTAACAGTTCTCTACTTTCATTCTGATCACAGCAGGTGATACGGGAATGTAACATCTCATATTTCACTAGGTGCTTTAGGCTGTGGTCGCAACATTGCTTTGCAGTGGTGGTTTTCAATATTTTAAGAGCCATAAAGCCATTAAAAATTTTATCTCAACCTCATGGTCTGCCTACTTATACATAAAATGTGGAGTGTAATTTTTAGAAGTCAATATTGGCCCAAAATACCTGACCACAAAATATATTTAACAAATAGCACACACACATTAAATACCAAAAATGATGGGTGCCTGGCTGGTTCAGTTGGTGGAGCTTATGAATCTTGATCTTGAGGTTGTAAGTTCAAGCCCCATGCTGGGTGTAGAAATTACTTTAAAAAAATAAAAAATCTTAAAAATACATACATACCAAAATGATAAACTTTAAACAGACTAAAAAATAATTTGACTCAAAAATGAAGACTGTAGGTAGTCTGTTGCAGAAGTGATCATTTCACAATGTTAGATACACAGATGGGAAGCTCTGATCCCTAAAAAACATCATAATTTCATACTGTCAAAGGCTGTTACATCTTGGTAAGTCTGTAAGATGGGTGATCCTGCTGTCTCCTAAGACTAGTACCACAACCTTTCATCTCCAGAATCCTACAGTTTGGTAAAACTTTAAGAGCACAGCACTGTGCTCAGAAAATATTTGCGGAATGAATGAATGTGAATTATTCACAGAGCAGCAACTTTTGTTCATTTCAATTTCTAGTTTATAGGGAGGAGGGGAGTAGCAAGTATTTTAGCTGACAGGCTCAGATTTACAGCTTGTAAATAGGTTGGCAGTTCCCAAAGACATATGTGACTTGTACCCTGCAGTCAGTGCCTGTTCTGTATTCATGAGCTTCATGTATATGTTCATATATATACCAATAAGCATACACAGAGTCACCAACATTTGGCGGGCTAAACATCTACTTCTGTTCAAAGGCAAACACTTGTTAAGTGGATATTTTCTGATAAGGGTGTCTACATGTAGTGGGTGTAGCAAACTGTGTAGGGCACAAAATGAGATAAGTAAGGGGAGCGGGCCAGTGCTGCCATGCCCAGATAATGGGTGGGGACTGAGGGGTTTCTTTCATATAGGCAGTCTCAGGCTGGCTTGGTTACGGATTGCTTTAGATCTTGCATTTTCCAGTGTGTTGCTTGTTTTCCATGTATGTCTATCCATCTGTCTCTCTTTTTAACAAGGGAGTATTACTTCTTATCTATAGTGAGAACAGTGGTTCAAGGACTTGGGACTTCCGGGTCTTCCTTCTGGTTGGGTTAGTGACCTGAAATGCTCAGGCCTGTTAGGAACAGCAGCTTCTTCTCCCGTCTCTGAAGTAGCATGCTGTGGTCACAAAGGGGACACAGGAGCCAGAAGGCTTTCTAAATACTGAGGTCTTAGATTAGATGGGATCCCTGAAACGTGTGGATATATTTTGAAAATGTTTGGCTATTTTTGGTAGAAATAGGGTGGGGAATGGAAGAACAGTAAATCTGACTTTTATAAATGGGATGTGTTTAAGGGGGAACCCTAGCACCTTCATGTTTCTTTTCAATTGAAGTCCTGCTGAATGTTAATGTAAATTAGGAGACTATTAACAAAGTTTAAATTTATCATGAGCAGCAATTCATCCAAAAGTTACGCTTTCAGGTCGGGGGCAGGCATGTGTAGGTCATACTTCACTCTTTACTGCTCATGGTTCTGTGACCTGAGACAAGTTCTTTAACTTCTATAAGCCTTAATTTCTTCATTTATAAAATGAAGAAAGTGCAAATCACTTGTTGGAGTATATTGATAATGAAACGAGCTACATATTCCAGGCATTCAGCATAGAGCCTGCCATATACTAAGTTCCCACAAATATGATATTGTTTATTCTTGTTGTTTTCTATGGTGGTATTCTACAAATGTCTGTTGTTGAAGGTACAACAATGTCTGTTGTGTTTTGGGACCTGATCCCATCACATATGAGTAGCCAGTGGTTTGGCCACTTGGAATGTAGGGAAAGAATTTGGATGGGAATAGCTATGGATGGTTCACAACTGAGGGCATTCATGCTCTGGTGATCAAAGGTAACTATAAAAATAAAGGAAGATTGGGTTTTCTAGCCCATGCTTTTTACACTGGGACTCCTGCTTAGCATCTCTTGACGAGCACAGCCATCACATATTCACATGACGATTCTCTGCTCAGCTTGGATACACCAATTTGAGGATAGATATACTCTGCTGTCGTTAGATCTCAACTGCAGCCTTTTTGGCTGGAATCTCCTAATGGTCTAGAAGACATCACTTTTATAATTAAAAATCCAATACAACATTATAGGTTAGCTGGAAGGAAATACACCTAATTAATAGTGGTTTTGCCTAGGCTAAAACAGCTCTGTTCTGGGATAGAGGCTAGTGGTGACGATGGAATGGTTTGGGTCAGGGCACATGAGCATAAGTGAAGAAAGAGATTCAATGCTGATACTCTCTGAGCCTGCAACTGGCTGTGGAGGGTAAGCCGTCAAGATGAGCCAGGCATCATTCCCCTCCTTGCCCACCCACTCTTCTCTCAGAGCCCAGCTCCTTCGGTTGGCTTGACAGCTGGCCGCCTTCGTCCACAGAAGGCAGCCCTTGGAACAAGCCTGAAACCCATACTAACTCTCAGCAGATAGTCAGTCTCACCCGTTTTTCCTAGGACGAGAAGCTAGAGATTGTGACAAGGCTGTGACCAAGTAGAAACGAGAAAGCAAGGAAGTTACTGCTTTGTTTGTTGGGAAAAATTGTGGCAAACAGTGGTCTGTTTGTTGCCTCCCTGCAATGGAGTAAAAACATTTCTCCCTCCACTGGAGGGAAAGTAGAGAAAGGAGTGGCGTCACATAACAAATCCTGAGCAGCAACAGTGACTGCTCTGCATCCTTCCCCTGAGTGTCTCTTGTACGCACGTGTCTGGGACGTCGTGGGAGATGGTTGCTCTCTCGTGCCTGTTCTTGGCACCGTAAAAGCCTTGAGAAGTGCAAAAGCACAGGCTGCTTGTTTTACTCAGAAATCTGTCATCCGACATTTAGAGGATCTACACAGATACACCAAAAGGGTAAGATAGCCAGTACCCATGTAGATGCCATGTCAACATTGAATAACATTTCTGATCATTAAAAATTCCCTCAATTTCTACACGTCCCCAGCTTTTAAGTGCCATGAGCAGAGCAGGGACTGCTATTTTATTACTGGAGAAACTGGATACACAAAGAGGGGCTAACAATTCATTTTCCTGAGTTGTGGAAACAGCAAGAGACCTGGCTCAGTGCTAGTGGTGTACACATATTCAGGGCTGCGCTCTGTGCCAGGTGCTCTATTAAGGACCCCAAATATGTTATCTCATTTGATCCAGACACCAATGCTGTAAGGTGGTGACTATTATTAACTTCACTTTATAGATAAAGAAAGGGAGGCTTAAAGTTGAAATAAATGGCCTAAGGCTAAGTTTGGAGTCCTCTCTGGCAGCCTAACCCCAGATACCCCTAACCACTATGCAACACTGCCTGGTTCACTTCCCCAGATCAAAGTCACCTTAGTCTACTATTTCTAGAACTAAATCCCTTGTGTGCTACCCTCTGGTTCTTTCTAGAAGCTGGCTCAAGTCCTTGCTGAATGGAGGAGTATTGCCACCATGGACTAGGGAAAGTTGAGGTGTAGTGAGCTTTTTGGAGCTGCTTGCAGACTATTTTAGCAATGACCACTCACTTCTCTGCACCTTTCAGATGACCTACCCTGGCTTATGTGTCCACCGCCCTGGCCACACACATGCTTCCCCAGGAACGGCCGGCACTTGGCAGCTCTTGCTGCCCCTGGCCCTAGCCAGGCTATTTGGAGTCAGGCCTCTTTAAGAGAGGAATGTGGTAGCAGTTACTTCGTGAGCAGAGCAGCTTATCCTGATTACAGGGTGAGGCACTGATGTGCTGTCATTGGAAGCTTCTAGGTAACCCATTTACAGTGCTGGGAACTGGGGTACCCTTGCCCCAGGTGCTTTCAGATGATAACATTTGCCACGCTCTTTAACAGATACGAGAGAGTGTTATCAAACTGCAGCACTTTGGAAAACCTCCTGTAAGAAACCCTCTTCAGTTTTACATGTTGGAATTTTCCTTCTTCTGTAAATAGATGTGTGCTGTGTTAAGGAGGGACCCTAAATATAGAGTGGGACTTAGGGGGGAGCTGGGGAATTAGACATGAACAGTTCCCTTCTGACTGCCACTTTTTGTACTGGGGAAGTTACCCTACCTTGCTTCCTTGTCTTCTCTGTGTCTCTGATGATTTGGGGGGAAAGGTGCTTGGAGATCCCCAGAAAAATGTGGGACTGATGCAGGCTTGAAACCGGTGTATTCATGTTCTGAAATCTCAAGGCTGAATAAACTGTGACCCAACAGGGCCTTTTTGGCCTCCCGGCATAGATCATCTTTCCTTCCTGTTGCCTTTCTTGATGTTCTTGTTGCCTGGTGTTGAGCTGGATGTGGAAGAATCTGTCTCAGATGATTTAAACACTATAAGTACGTTGCTCCTTTGATGTCCACATTCCTTCCTGCAGAGGGGTCTGGTCAAGCAGGAGCTCTGAGCCACACTGCCTGGGTTTGAATCCTGGTTCTGTCCTTTACTGGCTGAGGGACTTGGTGGGGGGGAGAGATCACTGGTCCCTCAAATGCCTAGGTCTCCTCACCTATAAAATGGGGATAATGAGAGTGGCTGCCTCACAGCTTTGCTCTGCACACTCAGTATGATGGTATTTGTGAGTCCAGTGCCTGGCACCAGGTAAGCTCTCAATAAATACTTGATGACCACAGCTTTATAGCTGGAGAAATTCACTCCCTGTTAGCCAGGCAAGAAACCTGGAGCACAGAAAACAGACAGTAGTTTCTCCAGTTATGCCAAAGAGAATTTTTACATTATCTGTAAGCTCTTTGACAAGGATCATCTTAATATGGGCCCTTACACAGTATCCATTCAGGAAATATTTGGTTAACTAGCTTGATGTGCATGATGACCCTGTCTTGTTATTTTTAAAATTTGCAATGGACAAAAAAGATGGAGATAGCAACAAAATGTTGAGGCCATCTCCCTGGTGATGTTTCTTCCCTAGACAAAGATGATCTCTAGCCCAGTGGTTAGCACATAAAGCAAGGAGCTCAGAAGGTGTACGCCAGATGAATTCCCAAATGCATGAAGGAATTGATGAAGAAAGGGCTTTGTGGGTCATGGCTGAGCCAGGTGAAGCTTATGAACAAGTATTCTTCTTCGAGTCACAAGGAGGCTTCTTAGAATAGCCTCTGTTCTTTTGAAGAGATGATACCCCCCCCAAGAGTGAGCACAGCGTACTTAATTTGCCCTACCAGGTCTGGGGTCGCATCTTAAACAATTTCAGGGTTATGTATATGATCGAGCATCTGAGGCAGTCAATATTATCTTTGTAGCTTTCAAGGTTTTTGCTTTTTTAGTATTTATAAAGGATTTTTGAGACCTTTAAACCATGAATTTAAACAAATGCCACAGAAAATCTCCCCTCTACTGGCTCTCATTCCATATGCAGCAAAGATTCGAATAAGCATGTTAGCTTTGTGGGATATTCTCAACATCCAGAAAAGCTAGAAGTGGCCCATTGTCTTTGAGAGATCCTAAGGTGGGCTATAAGCAGTCCCTCCCTCCCTCTGTCTCTCTCCCTCTCCCTCTCATGAGAAGGAAGAGCTTTTCTTCTGGATGGGTGTACCATGGAACAGAACATGAACCAAACTCTCAGAAGACCTAAGTTCAAGCCTTGACTTGGCCACTCAAGTGTGAGCAAGAAACTTGACCTCTAAGTTTTAGCTTGTTTAACCAAAACTAAGATGAATAGTGCCCCACCACCACCTGTCTCAGGATTGTTAGGAGGATCAAGGAGAAATTTCATGAAAAAAACTTTCCGATAAACACTGTACTCTGACAATAAAATCATCACTCCCTGTCATCAGGACCCCACTAAATGCCATCTCTTCCTTGAAAACTTCTCTCATTTCTCCAGCATTCAGTATTCTGTCCTACCTCTGAAATCCCATGGCATTTTATTTTTGCCTGCCTTTTGACACTTAGGTAATTCTGTCTTATTGTATCATTACTTATATCCATATCTTAGGCAACCTGAGGGTAGAATCCATGCCTACACCGTACTTATAGTCTCCATTCTAGTACCTCGCTTGAGAAAAAGATCTCTCATTTCAAAATAAATTGTAATAATTATCCTACATAATTATTATCAAAGCAGTTCATAACAATGGGCCTGTACATAGTAGGTACATAATAAATAATTGTTAGTATTTTTGTTTATAATTTTAGTCTTAATATTTTGTTTTTAGGTTTATTGAGGTATAATTTAAATGTGGTAAAACTCATACTTTTCTGTGTCCATTTCTGTAAGTTTAACAAATGCATGCAGTATATAAGCACCACCACAATCACCCCCCAGAATCCCCTGATGCCCTTTGTTGTCAGCCCCTTTCCTTGACCCTAATCTCTGGAAGCCACTGATTGGTTTTTGGTCCTTATAATTCTGCCTTTTCCAGAATATCACATAAATTGAATCATATAGTGTGTAGCCTTTTGAGTCCAGCTTCTTTCACTTAGTATAATTCATATTATATGTACGTCAGTTCTTTCTTTTTAATCACTGAATATTGTGTGAATATACCATAGTTGGTTTATCTGTTCACTAGTTAATGAACATTTAGATTGTTTCCAGTTTGGGGACATTATGAATAAAGAAGTTTTTGTATAAACCTACTAGTAGGATCACTGGGTCTTACAGTAAAAGTTATGTTTAATTTTATAAGAAACTGAAAAACTTTTTCAGTGTGTCTGTACTACTTTTACAGTCCCACCGGCAATGTTTGAGAGATTAGTTGCTCTGCATACCAAACAGCACTGTTTATTATCAGTTTTTATTTTTAAAAACCATTCTATTGGTATAGCCACAGTGAAAAACAGGTGTGGAGTTTCCTTCAAAAAGTTAAAAAGAGAAATACCATGTAATTCCACTATAGGTATTTACCCAAAGAAAATGAAAATGCTAATTTGAAAGGACATGTGTGCCTCTAAATTTGTTACCATATTATTTACAACACCCAAGATATGGAAGCAACCCAAGTACCCATCAATAGATGAATGGATAAAGATGTGGTATATACATACAGTGGAACACTACTCAGCCATAAAGAATGAGATTGTGCTATTTGTGACAACGTGGATGGACCTAGAGGGTACTATGATAAGTGAAATAAATGAGACGAAGACAAATACCATATGATCTCACTTAGGTGTGGAATCTAAAACAAATAAATAGAAACAGACCCATAAATACAGAGAATAAACTGATGGTTGCTGGAGGGAAGGTGGGTTAGGAGATTGGCAAAATAGGTGAAGGGAAGTGTGAGGTACAGACTTCCAGTTATGGAATGAATAAGTCACAGGGATGAAAAGTACAGCATAGGGAATATAGTCAGTGGTGTTTTAATAGCGTTAAAAAAACATTCTAATAGGTGTGTAGTAGTATCTTATTGTGGCTTTAATTTGAATTTTCCTAATGACAAATGAAATTGAGCATCTTTTTGTGTGTTTATTTGCCATCCATATCTCTTTTTTTGATGAAACATCTGTACAAATCTTCTGCTTATTTTTATTTGAGGTCTTGTGTATTTTTTTATTTTTTTGTTTATTTTCGAGAAAGAAGAGAGGGAGTCAGAGGATCTGAAGCAGGCTCTGCACTGATAACAGAGAGCCCAATGCAGGACTTGAACTCACAAGCCAAGAGATCATTACCTAAGCCAAAGTCAGATGCTCAGCTGTCTGAGCGACCTAGGCAGCCCTGAGGTCTTGTTTTTTAATTGAGATTTCTTTATGTATTCTACATAAAAGTCCTTTATCAAATATGTGTTTTGCAGATAATTTCTCCCAGTCTGAACCTGTATTTTAATTCTCTTAACGGTGTCTTTTGAAGAGCAGACATTTTTACTTTTGGTGGCCAAATTTATCATTTTTTTTCTTTTAGGATACCTGATTCTATATGGGTTATACTTTTGGTATTACACCCAAAATATTTTATGTAACCCAATATTAAAAAGATTTCTCCTGTTTTTTTTTTTTCCTATAAGTTTCAGGTTTTACATTTAGGTCTATAATCCATTTTGGGTTAATTTCTGTTTGTGGTATGAGGTATGGTTCATACCAATATTCATTCCCTTTGTCATTTAATGTCCAGTTGTTCACCATTTGTTGAAAAGACTATCCTCCTCCATTAAATGGTTTTTGTACCTTTGTCAAAAATCATTTTTCCCATATATGTGTCAGTCTGTTTCTGGCCTTCATTCTACTGACCTATTGGCCTATCCTTTTCCCATACTATACTATCTTGATGACTGTAGTTTTATGATAAATCTTAAAATCAAATGTGAGTTCTCAAGTTTTGTCATTTTTTTTTCCAAGATGATTTTGTTCTGTTTTCTTCGTCTTGCCATGGAAATTTTAGAATCAGCTTGTTGATTTCTACAAAAAATATTCTATGGGGATTTTGCCTGGTATTGCATTGATATGTAGATCAGTTTGGGGAAAATTGACATCTTAGTCATTTTGAATTTTTCAGTCAATGGGCATGGTATATCCCTCCATTTATTTATATCATTAACTTCTTTCATCAGTGTTTTATATTTTCAGTCCATTGATTTTGCACATATTTTGTTCTATTTGTACCTAAGCATTTTATAGCTTTATAGGGTACTATTGTTCAATAAAAATTTGTGGAATTAAAAACAATGTCAACCTACTTATGAATGCTTGCCTTGATGCTGCTTGTAATCAAATACAATGCTAGAATAGGATTGGAAATTCATCAAAGTCCTTGCCTATGGGCAGGACTAAGAGGCTAAGGGGTCTGAATATAACTCTAGAAGGCAGGAAATATGGGCTTCATTCTGACCTCCTCTCCACATTCCTTAACCTTGGACAGCTCCTTCTCTTGGTCCAGGGTCTGTCACCTAAACAGTAGTTTTATAGTGGGTTAAGTTTATACTTCTCAGAGACTCTATAGGCAGATCTGACTCCTGTAGGTACAGTACACAGTTGATTCTCTTGCATGATTTGGATGTGCTGAGTAGCCTATCTGACCAACTATTTAAAACCCATGGGCCTGGCTTGGCTCCCAAATTGTCCCTTTCATACCCCTCCTTGGGGTAAGATATTATATTTCCATAAGACCCTTATGAAGATGTGTTCCCTGGGAGGGATAGTCTGGCACCTTGGGAAAGTAGATATACCTGTTTCACCCAATTAACGTGTACTAAATGAGTACCTGCCAAGTGCAAGGACCTCCAAGATAAAAATGGCTTCCCTTTGAGAAATTTACAATGATAGGGAATTAAGTTAGATCATTCAACTCTGTGGAGGTACCTGGCATCAAGGGAGGTTGGGAGAACATGGATGCTTAAGACAAGGGTGAAAAGGAAAGAGAGTTGCAGAAGGGGCAATAGGGTAATGACAAGAGACTCTACCTACTATACACTTTCATTTTTGCTATGAGAACATACATACCAAGTAGACCCACAAACCTGATACTAGGAGATACTGTATATTATTTGTAAATAATAATACCTTGGGGTATTATACAGTTGTTACATCATTTTCATGTAACTTTATTTATTTAAATTTGTTTAAAGTTTATTTATTGGAGAAAGAATGCAAGCAGAAGAGGGGCAGAGAGAGAAGGAGAGAGAGAGAGAATCCCATGCAGACTCTGCATTGCCAGCACAGAGCCCAACATGGGGCTCAATCTCATGAACTGTGAGATCACGACCTGAGGTGAAATCAAGAGTGGGACACTTAACCGACCGAGCCACCTAGGCACCCCCATGTAACTTCATTTAGTGTGTACAACAGCTTTCTGTGGTAAGTGGTGGGTATATTAATTAGGATAAAGAACTTAAAATTTTATTTCTTGCTCACATATGTGAGTAAATGATATAAATTGAGGCAGAAGCTTTGCTTCCCTACAGTTATTCAGGCAGTCAGACTCCTTCCATCTTGGCCGAGTAGCCTAGGTTCTAGGAATTTCAGAAAGATCAAAATAATTATGGGAAGATTTTTATGGCTAAGACCTTGAAGTGGTGCGTGTCACTTCTGCTCATTTAATCACACAACCATACCCAACCACAGTGGTGACTGGAAGGTGCCTCCAAGCTGTCTGTAGAAAGAGTAGAAATCAGACATTGGTAAACCCAAGCAGTCTCTGCCACAGAAACACAGGGTGTTTCCCTCATTTTACAGATGGGGAAACAGGTACAGAGTAGTTCAGTGACTTACAGAAAAACGCACAACTACCGGAGTTAGCATTTCAGCTTAGGTCTTCTGATAAAATACAAATACAAATAACAATAATAGTAATTACAAAAATAATATTTAACAGTTGTGAGTGTGGGTATGTATTAAATGGGGCAATATGCATGAAGATCTTAATAAATTGCAGGTTCCCGTCCTAGCCCTTGGCTTTGCTACATAGTCTTATCCAGGGCCAAGCATTTGTCCTAAGGACTGTGGTCAGCAGAATGACTACATGATCAAGCAGCTGGTACTTCTCTATCAGCAGAGCCTGGGGAAGGGTCTTAATAGACTCTAGTGGTTGAGAGGTGCTCTGTCTGCAAGCCTGGGATGTTATGCACATTGGGAACTGGCTCTGCCAGGCCTAAAGAGGTTGCATTGTCTTTGCTGCAAGACTGGAGCTGCCCCTTGCAGACAACTTCCCATATGTCTCTGGAGGATGGTCTCACTGTGTCAGCCTTGTGTCCTGGCCAAGGATGGGAAAATCCTCTGGCCAACATCTGTTTCCTCAGGAGTCTTTGTGGGCCTGAGCACCTTTTAAAAGGTTAATTTTTATTTAATTATTTTAAAAGCTCCAACATGGATGAATAATTAAATTGGCACCCATACCTTATATATTATTAATTTTAACTTTTAAAATAGCTCTTTTTATTTGTGTGGCAGAGATTATGGATAGAAACCATTCTGTGACTGACATTTCTGTGACTCCAGAAAGAATAAATAAAAGACTTCTCAGCTAAGTAGGGTATGACTTCCCCGTCTAGAGGAATTCTGGGTGAGAAGCTGCTGCTTTCATCAATGTTTCGTGTGAGGAAATTGTGGCATGGTTGAGTCAGAGCTACTCTGAAGAGTGTCAAGATTTATAGACATTAGGAGGAGCTTTGGCCACTGTCCATCCCTTGTGTAACCACAGTCCAGCCAAAAAGGAGGAGACAACAGGAATATGAGATTGAGGCAGAGGGGCAACAGTGACATCAGGGCATTGATGCCCAGCTTGAATCCATGCAACTGCTGCTACATGCCATGTTTCCAGCCCCCTCTTTACCTTCACCTTCAAATTAGCCTCGAAATGGTGTGTCCTCAGCAGAAGCCACGCTTAATCTCTTAAGGAGCAGTGCTCTACATTTCTCAGTTCTCATCTATTTGTTCAACATTCTGTAGCCTCATTTCACACATATGGCTATATGCTAGGCTATTGGGATAAAAACAATAGGGATTGTCCCTGACCTCAAGTAGCGTACAGTCTTTTGGGAGAAAAAAGAGAAATAGATTATCACCCTATGATGTAGTTAAGCACTTTGATGAACATGAGCACTGAGTGTGATGGGAACCTAGAAGAATTACCCCTGCCTCCCACAGCTGCAGGGGGTGGTGGTGGAGATTGGGAAGTTTCTTGAAAGAAGTGATAACTAAGATAAGTTATGAAAGACAAGAAATTATTCCAAAGAATAGGGAGAGTTTTCTGGGCTTAGTATGTGCAAAGAGCATGGCCAGAGAGCCAGGGATCTGAATAGAGTTCATTATAGTGGGGATGTAAGACTGGGGAAGTTGGGAAGAAGGTTTGGATGGAAATAGTGTTCAGTACAGGGATTGATCATGAAGGGCTTTGACTACAATTTTTTATGGGTTTTAAACTTTCTTCTAAGATCAGGAAGAGCTATTAAAGTATAGAAATGATATCATCATATTTATATTCTAAGATAATATTTCTGGCTACAGTGTAGATGGTGGGTTGATAGAGTAGACAAAAGGGCAAATATAGATCCAAGGAAACCATTAGGCTTAAGATGATGGTGGCCAGAAGTGAGGAGGAGAAGTAGAGACAGAGAATAGAGATTTGAGAGACACTGAGAGGAATGAGTTAGTGAGATCCTAGGAAAGAAAAAGAGGGGTAGAGCCTGATCCCAACATTTGGTTTGAACCATTGGGATATTGGTGGACAAGAAACATGACAGGAAAGACTGGTACAGGGATGGTTATAGATTCAGCTGGGGATCATGTTGAGTGTAAGGGGCCTGTGGGTCTTCCAGGTGAATGTTCAGAAGGCAGTTGGATGTGATGGTTGAGCACAGTTGAGGAGATAAATTCAGAAGCCATTAGCATGAGATGGCAATTCAGGTTATGATGTTATGAGAGTGAAGGAGATAGCCTAAAAGAGTGTGTCGACGGAGGAAGAAGGAAAAGAGGACGCAGCGTAGAACTCTAGGAGACATCCCATTTAAGGGAGAGGTAGAGGAAGAATAGCCCACAGAGCAGGCCAAGGAAGAAGGACCAGAAAGTTCAGAGAGGACAAGGCGTATATCATGGAAGATAAGGATACAATTTCAGGAAATTTTTGAATGGCCACTGGGGCTTAATGCTGCTGAGAGTCAGGATAAAACCTGAAAAACATCTATGATTTTAATCAACAAGGGGTTTCAGTGACCTTTGGAGAGAATAGTATCATGAAGTGAATGGGGGAAACCAGATTTCAGTGAATTGAAGAGTGAGTGTGGTATAGATGAGGAAGCTCTCATGAATGTAAATATGCTATATCTATATTTACCTTAGGAGCAGATGTCATTATACATCTCAGTTTATCATCTCATTTTCTAGGCAAGGCCCCTCTTCTGGTTGGTTCGTGGTTGATTGACTTCCTTTTCTTTTTTCTTTTATTTTTTTAACAAGTCTTTTTTTAATTTAAGTATAGTTGACATACAATGTTACATTCACTTCGGGTGCACAACTCAATGATTTGACAAGTTTATACATTATGCTATGTTCACCATAAGTATAGCTACCATCTGTCTCATTACGTTGCTGTCACAATATCACTGACTGCACTCCCCACGCCCTGCTCTTAATTCCTGTGACCTACTCCTTCTGTAACTGGAGGCCTACCTCCCTCTCCTCTTCACCCATCCTGCCCAAGCCCGCACCTTCCTCCCCTCTGGCAACCATCAGTTTATTATTATTTAGAGTTCTGATTCTGCTTTTTGCTTATTTATTCATTTTTTTATATTCTATTTATGAGTTGAGTCAGATGGCATTTGTCTTTTTCAATCTTATTTCACTTTGCATAATACCCTCTAGGTCCATCCATGTGGTCTCAAATGGCATAATCTTATCCTTTTTATGACTATTTAATACTTCTGTGTGCGTGTGTGTATGTATCACATTTCTTTATCCATTTGTCTATTGAAAGATAGACATGGGTTGCTTCCATATCTTGGTTCTTAATAAATAATACTGCAGTAAACGTAGGGATGCATATATCTTTTTGAGTTAGTGTTTTTGTTTTTGTTGGGTAAATACCCAATAGTGGAATTCCTGGATCATATGTCATTTCTGTTTTTAATTTTTTGAGCAACCTCCATACTGTTTTCTACAGTGGCTGTACCAACTTACATTCCTGCCAACAGTGCACAAATTGTCTCCATATCCTTCACATCCTCACCAACACTTGTTTGTTGTTTTTCTTGATTTCAGCCATTCTAACAGGTGTGAAGTGGTTTCTCATTGTGGTTTTGATTTGCATTTCCCTGGTGATGAGTGATGTTGAGCATCTTTTCATATGTCTGTTGGCCATCTATATGTCATCTTTGGAAAAATGTCTACTGAGGTTCTCTGCCCATTTTTTAATTGGATTGTTTGGGACTTTTTGGTGTTGATCTGCTTTTATTTTCATTTTCATTTTCCATCCCCCCTCATTCCAGTCTAGCGGTGGCCATTTTCATGTGTTAAAGAGTTTGCCTCTTGTTTATAATATGCTCTTAAAAATAGTTTTATATGTATTTTAAAATTATGTCAAGGGTATGTTATAGATCTCATTATGTTTCTTATTTTTTTACCCATCACTGTGTTTTTAAGATTCTCCAATGCTGCCATGTGTCTTTTATGTGCGCATTCACATTTTACTGTGAATGGACATCCCCCAGCAATGGACACACAGATTATCTCTACCTGCCCACCCACTCCCCATAATCAATATTACAGTGAACATCCTTGCATATGACTCCTTTCAGATCTTCATGAGAATTTCTTTGGTCTATAAGCCCAGGAACAGAGTTGCAGATATGTAGCCTGCCTCCTTAGAACTGGCAGAGTGCCCTCCGGGACGGCTAGGCCAGTTCAAATCCTTACCAGCAGTGCACAAGGTTCCCACTCTGAACATCAATGTCTATACTTCACATTATTCAGTTTGATAATGTTTGCCTTTAGGATCTCTTTCTTGCTTTAATCTGTATTTCTTGGGTAATTAATAACCTTGAGTATCTCTTCATAGGTTTTTAGTCTTTTGTATTTCCTCTTTTGTAAAATATCTGTTCATATTCTTGACACATTTGTCAAGAAATTTGGCTCTGAGACGGAGGAGAGAAAATATGGCAAGTAAGAGTTTTATTTAAGATGGGAAAGACTTGAAGATAAATAAGTTAAAATGAAGATAGAGGGAGAAAAAACTAAAGATTCATCTTCCTCCCAAGATTGGAAGGATGGACAGAGGCAAGACAGTGAAGATCTGGCCTCATCTGAAAATAACAATGAGACTCGGAAGGATGTGGTACTGGAAGTGGAAGTCTGTGCACAGATCACCATCAGCTTTCCCTGAGCCCATCTCCATTGCCCTCTCCACTTGGAGGTACAGGCAGTGAAGAATCCATGGGGTTTGATAGGAGGGGAAAGGTGACCTCACTCAGATTTTAGGACAATGTTGCATATTGTGTTTCTAAATGTTTGAAAATTGTTTTAAATTACCAGTAGAGAGGAAAGATGCCTAAATTTCAGCACATGGAATGTGGCACAAATACCGTTGTAGAGGCATCTGACACAGTGGTGGGGATTGGGAGACATGTGTATCCCCCTGATTGGAGCAGAGTTAGCGTAAGAGAAAGTATGAGCTCAGCACTGGACAGTGTAGAATTTTGGTAGACTGTGTGTGATAGACTTGTTACAGAGTAGAGGTATGTCATCATGAAAAGGGCCATTCAGGATAGATTGAAGGGGCCAAGCCTGGGCAGAGATGGACCATCACACAAGTCCAGGTGGGAAGTCATAAAGGCCTGCAGTGAAATGGAGGCTTTAGAACATATAAAGGAATGAGAAAAGGAAACACTGTAAAGGGGCATAATGATTGGGTTTGGTAGTGAACAAATAAGTGCCTAATATATAAGTGGGATAATTGAATGAGTAGTGCTTGGATTAAGGAATATGGTGGGACAGAGGGGTTTAAAGAAGCTCCAGAGTTTGAGCTTAGGTCCCTAGGAAGAGGAGAATATTGATTGAGCACCTGTGTGTCCTGAGCACAAAGCTAGGCACTGGAATATAATCATGAATAGGACTGACATGGCAGCTGCCTGTGAGGAACCTATAGTCTAGGCAGGAAGAAGCAAAAATACAAATCGACAGATGTATGAGTAATTATTATTATGATGAGTGTTAGGAAGGGTTGTCAAGCAGGGTGGACCGACTGACACTGACAAAGGATTTACCTGAGATAGGAAGCTCAGGAGGTCTTCCACAAGGGGATGATATCTAAGAGGAGACCTAAAGGGCCAAACATGCGAAGATGGTCCTGAAAGTATCCTAGACCAAAGGCAGAGCATGCACAAGAGTCTGAACTAGGGAAGGAATGGCAAGTTAGAAGAACTGAAAGTTTTTAGGTTGCATATAGTGAGTATGGGGAGATGAGCTTGGAGAGGGAGGCAGAAGCTGGACCATGCTGGGCATTAGGGCCATGGTGAGGGGATTGACCTTTTTTTTTTTTTTTTTTTTTTTTTACAAATAGTTTATTGTCAAATTAGTTTCCACATAACACCCAGTGCTCGTCCCCACAAGTGCCCTCCTCCATGCCCATCCCCCCTCCCCCCCACATCCATCAGTCCTCAGTTTTTGTCAGCATTCAAGAGTCTCTCATGGTTTGCCTCTCTCCCTTTCCCCCATCATTTTCCCCCATCATTTTCCCCCTTCCTTTCCCCCTTGTTCCTCAGTTAAGTTCCTCCTAACCCTCCTATACGTGCAAACATAGGATATTTGTCCTTCTCTGCCTGACTTATTTCGCTCAGCATAACACCCTCAAGATCCATCCATGTTGCTACACATGGCCAGATTTCATTGTTTCTCATTGCCATGTAGTATTCCATGGTATAGATAAACCACATCTTCTTGATCCATTTGTCCGTTGATGGACACTTAGGCTCTTTCCATGTTTTAGCTATTGTTGAGAGTGCTGCTATGAACATTGGGGTACATGTGCTCCTATGCATCAGCATTTCTGTGAGGGGATTGACTTTTATTCTAAGTTCCAGTTGTACCTAGGGCATTTGACTGTTTTAAAAAAAAGTTGACAAAATTTAAGTTTAATAATAAATGAACATCTTTATTGTACAAATTTTCATACATATACCCAAAGTAGAGAGAATAGCATCATGAAGCCCCACATGTGTAGATCATCCAAAGTTAGCAGTTATTAGAGGCGTCCTACTTCATCTACTCCCCACTTTGCTGGAGCTTATTTAAGCAAATCCCAAATGGCACGACCTGTCCCCCACCCCCTACATTCTTCAGCATCTCTAAAAAATATTTATTTTCTTAGATAGCCACAATGCCATTATCACACCTAACATAACTGACTATACTTTCTGGTTATCATCCAATATTGAGTCTATAATTCAGATATCCCTGTTTGTCCCAAAAATGTGTTCTCGTAGTCGTTTGAATCAAGATCCAAACAAGGTACACATTATATTAGTTATTACATCTTTAAGCCTCTTTTGATCTACACAGTCCCTACTTTCACCTCCTTTTTTATTTTAATGCCATTGACTTTCTGAGAAAATGGAGGCAGTTGTCTGCAGAATGTCCCACCTTGTGGGTCTGTCTCTCGCTTCCTCATGTTGTCATTTAACCTATGTTTTGGTCTCCTATAATGCCCGTAATGGGAAGTTAACTTTAAGGATTGGTCAGATTGAGGTTAACTTTTTTTGACAAGAATGTCAATGATCATGATATCCTTCATACTGCCTCATATGAGAAGACACCCAGTATCTAGCCATCCTATTCTTAGTGATACTAAGATTCATCAGTGAATTCAAGCATTGGGAGCTTGATTCTATTGTATAATTCTCCATTGACTATCTAAGTATTTTATTTATTTTTCTGAATCAATTACTTCATTAGAAATATCTCAACAATTATTGCAGATCAATTATTTCAACTTATTTTTAACCACCTCCAACACTGAGACCTTACTACTTCCCTGACAATCTTTGTTAAAGAAGAGAGAGATCATGGGGTGCCTGGGTGGCTCAGTGGGTTAAGCGTTTGACTTCAGTTCAAGTCATGATCTCATGGTTCGTGGATGTGAGCCCTCCATTGGGCTCTGTGCTGACAGCTCAGAGCCTGGAGCCTGCTTTGGATGCTGTGTCTCCCTCTCTCTCTGCCCCTCCCCTGCTTGCACTCTGTCCCTGTCTCTAACTCTCTCAAAAATAACCATTTAAAAAAAGAGAGGTCACTGTGCGCATTCTGGAAAAGTCTTCATGGAAGAAAACAAATTGGGCATTCAACTTTTAATTCAGAGTTATTAAAATTACTTATTCTGGGTGAGGAAGCCAGTGGTTACCTTGAAAGAAATGAATTGGGAAAGATAAGAGGTAGTACTGGGTTGTAATAGTTTTCTGAAAAATGTAGATATTGAGCTCAAGATTCCCAATAAAGGATAGTGTTTGAATACTACGTATTTTAAGAGTATCATCTCTCCTGTCTTTAATCACTCCCAGTGGACGTTGGCTTCTGTGTGGAACGTGAAGTGCTGATAGATGCTGGTAAGATAGAGGGCTGATGGGGCAATCCCTACATCAGTGCTGAGCTGCACCTGTTCTCCAACCAAATCCCTGTAAGAACTGTTGGGGTCATGATCCCACCATACCCCCACTCCCATTCCAGCAGCTGCAGCATAACTGGAGCCAGTTCTTAGTAGGAGATTTTTCCATGATGAGAATGGACAAGTTGTGACATGTGAGCCTGAAGTCCCTGCCTGGTGACAGAAACTGGAGCCAGAAGGATCTGGGTAAGGCCTTACCAAATAGCCATGGACTCGAATGGCCAGGGTATTGCAAATACATGCGGATCCTTGAAGGTGGCAACCCTGGATAGGAATCTTGACCCTTTAAGAACACCTAACTATCCTCTGTCACTGATGGACTAGTGGGCCAGGGCAGATTGGGATGGGAACTGCAGAGTGTGGAAAGGCAGTATGTGCTCTAAGGAGAGGAAGCAGCTTGGTCCAGGCACTGCCGATGGTGCCCCTCTGCTGGACAAGTCACACACAGGTGACATGCTTATCTCACTGGGACTCACTGTCACCCCATGGTCGAGAAACTCCCTTGTTCTGTCCGGGGAGCCATGCATGCAGGCTTAGCCATATTGAGACTGAGCTGTAATTTTTAGGTAGTGATATCTGGTAGACAGATGGAGGTGCCAGACTAGAGCGTGGGGGTGGGAGGTTAGGGTTTGAGATAGATTTAGTGTACTCTGTACTGGGCATCTCCTTGGTTCTCATGCTGTTTTAGTGAGTATATATTTGCTCTTTAGGGTATTTGGAAATATGCAGTGAGATTTGATCAGAGGGAGTAGGAGGATGTTCCATTTTAGTAAATGCACTGGCAGGAAAGTTACCAGGGAGACTTCAGGATTTACTCTCCTGACCTGGATTGCCATAGTATCAAAATATGTTAAAAGCAGGTTTGGTGTAGCACAAAGGGGCAGGACAAAATAGAAAGCAAGTGAAAAGTCCAACCTTACAGCTAGAGAGAAAAGTAAAGGTAGAATGGGTGTAAATTTTCTGTTTAAGAGAGACTCCATCTAAGCCTTTCCAATAGCCTGTGACTTGTGACTCTGCGAAGGAAGAACAGCATCACCCTGTATTCCCCCCACTCCCCCCCATCTCCCACTCCTGAAGTAGAATTTTGGGCTTTGTTGCTTCTCTTCTAAGTAGCGCAGGGAAGAGGAGACTGAGTCCAGAAGGATAGAGCAGTGCCTGCAGCCTCTTCTGCTCTGTGCTGCAGGAAGCCTGAAGTGAGCTCTAGCTAGGGCCGGCAGCACCCTGCAGGCGGGACAGAGGCTGCTGCTGCTGTGCCACTGCCACCACTTCCTGGGGTCCCGACCACCCTCAGGGATTACCTGGGTATAGTGTGTGAAGTTGAGATTCTGAGACCTAACACCCGATCTCAGAAACGGATGAGGTCCTGGGCACAGTGTGAAAGGGGGAGCTATGAGCTGTGGCGGTGATATTGTGAAATCCATTTACCAAGTGGGCACTCCTGTGAGTGAGTGCCCTGTATGATCAGATGAGCTTTTCTGTACTGAGCTGTGGGCAAGTCTTCTAGGAACCCATGCTGATCAAAATATAACCTGGCCTTAGGGAGTGGCAGAAGTTCAGCAGGTGATGGCGGGCCTCTGGACTCTGCATTCGGAGACAGGCCTGCCCTGCTGCACTAGGCACATGGACAGGGAAGGTGGGCTTTCCCCGGCACAGAGTCACACAGGCCAGGGAAGCCCCACTTCCTCTTTGACAAGGGTCTGGTGGGCTAGGACAAGCTTTTTAGGAGCTTCAGGGTGAACTGGGAAGTGAAATGACAAGGAACTATTTATGCCCTTTCTCCTGGGTTTGCTGGCAGGAGGTGAGGTGCGTTTAAGGTCTAATGTTAGCCAAGTGCTTGCTGTCTTTCATACTGAATGGAGGCCCATTCTAGATATATAGGTGACTTATGTCCTTAAAAATGTGACCGGATTACCTGACCCTCAGGCTCCCCTCAGATACCAACTTGTCATTTCCATGACTTTCCATTTGGTCAGGTGTCCCCACGGGCAGCCCCCAACATACGCTACTCTCTTAGTCATGTTGGTTTCTTTATTGCCAGGCCTTCAAAGGGATATTATGACAGTAATGTAAATTGACATGGATGACACTGGGGAAGCTCTGGGTCAAATTTGGTTTCAGGCTTTGTTTGGGGTTTTGTTTCTGCTTTTGTTTTCCTGGAATAACCATCTATAGCTTTCCTATTTTCAGATTTTCTTCTCTTCTGTCTCTCACAACTGATTGTCTGAGATTCTTCCCTTGCTGAGCCACTGAGCACACTACCCCTGCCTCCCTTGGCTCTGAAGGAACGCCATCTGGGCGGGCCACCAGGGTGGGCACAGCTATGGGGCAGGAGGAAGAGGGCTTCCCTTTAGTTTCTGCATCTTCTTTCCTTGGTGGCTGTCTTCAGGCACCCGACCTCCTAAAAACAAAACAGCCCCACCCACAAACCCTAGACTTGTGTATTTAGACTTACACTTGAGTTTTATCACAGTCCCTGCCAAGCCACTGCCTGGCCGCTCCCTTCTCTGAGCCATGGCAGCAGGAGGCATGGCGTTTTTAAGCAGGATGAATTGCTGTTTAGTGGCTGCTCTTCTGCACCCAAGGCCATCAATCTTGTCTTGAATGCTGGGCCTGCTGGTGTGCCTGCTCAGGCTCATCTTTCTGGGGCAGACTTATTTACGGAGCCATGGCAAAGGTAATCTCACTGCCCGCCCGCCCCCCTACTCCCCCACCCCCCCAGCCCATGGCCTGGGCCTCTCTCAGCCGCTCTTAAAAATAGCCCAAGACAAGAAGGAGAGCCAGGGTCCAGTTACCTCCTGCAAGCAGGATCTGATCTTACCTCACCTCCTGTGTCTGGCAGCTCAGCCCTTCTCAGGGGCCACTGGACAGGCTTGCAGGCCAGCAGGAGGTGGTCAGCCTGTCCGTCTCTATCCTGCTTGGAGCTGGGAGCCAGCAGTAGCGCCCCTTCAGGGAAGGGGCGGGAAGGGGGGTGCACAGTAGAGGGAAGGCATGAGGAGGAGGAGTCCTTCACAGCTCTCTTTGCCCAACTAGTTGAGTGTGAAATCTCAGCCCTGGAAGTAGTGTGTCCATTTGTGGAAGATGACAAGCTGTTTAAGGGATAAGGGTCTTCCTGGGCACAGGCCTGGCATTGCAGGACATGCTTTGTCTGGGGTCATGACTGGTTTCCCCACCTTATATCTCCCCTTCCCTGAGAAGCAAATACCCTTGTCAAGTCCTGGAAACTGGGGAGTGCCTTCTGTCCCCATGTGCCATGTTCTCTCTCACCTAAATCTAATCCGCTTCCCTAAAATCTGCCTGGTGGAAGGGGATAAGTCAGGCTACAGCCTGGCTGTTAGCCCTAGCCATAGCAGTAATTCCCTAGATGACCTTGGGGAGCCTGCATCTTGTGTTAGGCCTTTATTTTCTTCCTTGTGCAATTAAGATGGATAATTCTGGCTTCTTACCTCGAAGGGTTGTGGTGAGATTGATTAATCAGACTGGGGAAAAAGGGAATCTGAAGTGATTCTGTGTCTGAAAAATAAGGGCAACAGCACTGCATTTACACTTGGATTGGTGAGCTTGCATCATTTCTTCTTCAAACATGCATCTGTTTGCATGTGTGTGTGTGTGGGATGTGAGTATGTGTGTACTCTCACATATGAATATGTGAGTGTGGTGTGTGTACACACATTCATAGGAGAAGCGGCTTCACAGCTCACTAGTTGTCCACACTTGTCATTTGTCCACCTCATGGCCTCCCCACCCTGTTTTGTTCTTTGGATATAAAGGCTCTGGGCTCCCTGTCCTGTCTTATAGACTTGATCTTGGAATCCCTTTAGCTCCCTGGGGAGATGCCTGAATGGCAGGTACTAGAGAGGAAATTAAGGCTGAATGAAAGATAGTCATTTTCCAAAAGCCCAAGACATTAAGGCCCTAGTCTTGCACCTCTAGTCTCCTTGTCCCCCTTTTCTCCCTGACCCTGCCCTCACCCTCTAGCTATGCTGTAAGTTTCCTAAATTTTGCCCTGTTCCTTCTCACCTTCAGAACCCTGTACCTGCTCTTTATCCGCTTTGTTTGGACTTGTCCCTTTATCCCTTCAGAGAATGCTTCTGAGCTTCCTTTGGGAACCAGCTTACAAGTACTTCCCTTACCTTGACATCCAGCCCTTCCATGGATCCCCCACAACCCCCCATTCTTTCCCAGCATTGGCACACAGCACACCTTACTATAATTGCTCATTTCATTGGGTACCTTGCTGCCAGAGTATAAACTCTATGAGGACAGGGCACTTCTTGTCTTACTCGGAATTGCCTCATATAGTTTCTGCTCTCTAGTTGAGCCTTGGTACATATTTTAGTTAATCATTAATGAATGAGCAACATGATAAATGACGGGTGAGTGAGAACATAGTGCTCCTGATGCCCATGTGCCTTGCACAGTTGAACACACATAGCTCTGCAGTCCATGGGATCCCTTCACCACCACCACCACCATCATGCTGACAGCCTTGATAGGACAGCAGGCTCATCTGGGCTCCTCTGCCTATCTTGGGATTCAGCTTTGTCCACCTACCTGATTGCACTTCAGAGAAGACAAAACCAAGAACTCAGATTTCTAAATATTTGCTGCTGGGAAGCACTGGGAGGGATCTTAGGCAGCCTCTGAGAGGAGTACACTTCACCCAGCATAGCTGCTGGGGCTGGTGGCATCAGTGGCACCTCCAGTTCGTCTCTCTCCCCCACGGATTCACGTTTGAGTGGGACTCAGCCAACTTCCAACTTCTCACCTCTCCTACCCGTCCAGGTTTGGTCATGGTCCAGTCCACAGGGAGGAGCTGCTCCTCTCCCCACTCCCCATGTCCCACCCCACCCATCTCCCACCCCGATCATTCCCTGGCTCCCAGGAGAGCCTCCCCTCTCCAGCTCCCAAGCTTCCACAGCTGCCTTGGCTGCAGGTTTGGAGGAAGCAGGCTTGCTGCGACTGACGTCTCCACCTGCTGGCCGTCCTGACCCTTTCTGCCTGCAGCTCTCCATCCCTGCCGCCACTGTCGCCGTTACTGTGGCGGCGGCTGCTGCTGCTGCAATATTCTATAACCCAGAGATCCCTGGTGGGAAGCATGGCCCGGCAGATGGCACAGTGTGCTCCTCCTGCAAGGACTTACCCCTGCTGGATGCTCCGAATAAGGTTCCCCTGAGAAAAAGTCCAAGGGGGAGGTAGCTAACCCTCTGACTGTGTTGCTGTCCCCCCTAGGGACCCTTCCATGAAGACTGAGGCAGGCATAACTGCTGAGAGCCTGCTGACATGACATCGGCCACGGAGTTTGAAAACGTGGGCAACCAGCCACCGTACAGCCGGATCAATGCCCGCTGGGATGCCCCGGACGATGAGCTGGATAATGACAACAGCTCAGCCAGGCTCTTTGAGAGGTCCCGGATCAAGGCCTTGGCAGGTACCATTTGGGGCCATGGGGGTTAGAGGAGCCAGTCTCATAGTCCCAAGGTTCAGTCTCTTCCCTGCCTGTGGCCAGTCCTCTGTGTGCATTGGCGTGAGCCCTGGCAGGGGGGTGATAGAGACATGGTTGTGTGGCTCAGGTAGATTTGGCCCTGTTGGGAGGGAGCAGAGGCTTCCACGCATGCCCCGGTTCATCCCAGGTGGGAGGTGGTGACAGGTGGGCCCTGCCCTCTGCCTTATCCTGAGTGATCTGTGGCCAAAGTCAGAACTGAGAGAAAGTCCAGGAAAGGAGTGTCTGAGGGGCTGGATGGCCAGGCAGAGGTGCATGCAGCCTCATTATGCACCTCAGTCTCCTGTCTGGTCCTGGAGAGAGAAATGATCATTCTCTCTGTGGTCCTAAAAGAAAAGAGTGGTTTGATTGGACATTGAGAACAGATAACATCCTCCCCACACTGGCTCAGGAAGCAGGATTTTCTAGATTAAACCTCTTATCCTTAAACTGGAATTAGATTTTTACTTAGATTCGTAATAGATTTGTGTGTGTGTGTGTGTGTGTGTGTGTGTGTGTTGTGTGAGGGGAGGGGCGGGGAGATCTTAAATCTCCAGCAGAAATGGTTTCTCCTCCCCCTGCTGGCTGAGATCTGATTCTTGGGGTGTTTTGTTTTTTTTTTTCCTCCTACCAACCCCTGTGACCACTGCTTCCCTGGACCCTGGTCCAGGGTGGCTATATTCTGACACTAAGTCCTTGGCCAATAAAGAAAGTTTGAGTTCTGTGGGATAGTGTGTGGGTGGAAGGGCTGGGGGTAGATTCCATCATCTGTTCCACCAGTTATTAACCTGAATCAGACTTGTTTCCCCATCATCACCTTGTAAGAAGAACCCACACTAACCCATAAGCACTTTCTGGAGTGATTCTCCCAGTGCCCCATCACTCAGTGGTCTTATCTGAAGTTTCTGGTAGTATTCTTCTACCTTCTCCCTCCAGTCTGCTCCCAGATGCCTCCAATTCCAGCTGACCTTGAGTCATGAGCAGGGCTCTTGGCCGCTGTGGGACCATAATTACCTTTCATCTTAGGAGTGTCTGAGCTTCCTATTACCATAAAAGGAATGGGGTGTCTCATTCCCTTGTCATGATGGGGATTCCATCTCAGCCATCAGCTTTTGTGTTCTGGTTCTTTGTGGGGAACTCCTCTTCTTTCTCCTTCATCCACTCCTCCCCATTCCCTACCCTTAAAAATTCCCTCCTAGGTTTCCCTTGAGGACAGATAATAACACCAATTCCTTGCTTTGCTTATGTAATCTTAACCTCTTTAAATAAGCAAACTAGGAACCTTTGTCTTCACCAGTCTGTTTTACCTTCTTTCTGTCTCTGTGCTAGCTAGGCCTGACTGCATTGACCCTGGTGATAGAGATGGAGGGAGAGGGGTATCATATGTCTTTCCATATGTCTTGTCAAAGGACAGTACGAGTGGGACTGTCTTTTTTGCAGGGATCCCTTTGATATGTTTTATAGATACCCTGTTTTTTAAGAAACCAAGGAAAACTCCATTTTAATAGTTATTTATTATACCCCTACTATGTGTAGAGCTAACCCCCTGACCAGACAAGAACATGGAGGAGGAAACCACAAAGATGAATTCAACACAGTATCTGTCTCTAAGGAGTTTATGATCCACTAGAGAAATGAATAATGTTCATAATGAATTAGCACAAGTACAATTAGAGAAGAACTGTAGGAAAGACATATAATTAAGTAGCAAAGAGAGAGCAAAGGAAGAGATGGAGGGAGAACTGGGGACTCGTTGTGGAGAAGGCCCTAGGGAACTGAAGGGTACATGAGATCCTGACAAGCAGGTGGAGTACAAGTTTATCCAGTTGGACTAAATGAATGGCAGCAGGTTGGAAAACTGGTGCAAGTAAGTTGATCAGGTTGTTGAAGAAAGAGGTTCCACCAGCCCTGCCTGTGTCTCACCAAGAGTTTGCATCTCATCTACCAGAGAATTCTGAATACCCCTCCTCCAAGGGGGGGGGGGCACAGAGCATAGAATTACATGCCTGGACCTTAACAATTTAGAACATCTGGCTAACAAGCAACCATCGAAGTTTGGGGTCCATTTGGGGTTTTAAAAAACAAACAGAAACCTAAGCAGTCTGCTGACTTTTCTGAGAGTCCACTCTGCATAAGCTGTGGGATAAGTGAAAGTTGTGGGAGGGGCCAAAGTAGAGAGGTCAGGTGGACCCATTCTGGTGGGTAGGCAGAGCAGAGAAAGGGCTGTCTGTCTCCCTCAATTTTAACTTCTTGACGTTTTTCTCTTCAGTATTGTCTTTGGGGCTGCCGTGGAAGCCCAGGCAGGGGTCAGCCTTTCCAAAGAGGCTGAGGAAGAAGCACCTCTAGTTCCTATCATTTCTGCATTCTCCATAGCCACTCCCCCATGACTGAGCATATGACGGCAAGGAAGGCATTTGGTCCTGTGTCTCTTACTCTTCCCTCTAATGCTACTACTATGGGAGGACGGTTGAATCAATTTCCTGTCTTATAAAATGGGGACAGTAGTTCTTTCCCAAGGGTCTTGTGAAGATCAAGTAAGATAAAGTTTATGAAAGTTTTTTATTAGTAAGAAAATACTAGGTGAATGTTAGTATTTACAGGAAATCTTACTAATATCTTTCTGTCTCTTCTTTTAACTTCAGACATTCACTATCATTAACTCAGTCATAGTCCCAGTTATCCTGGCCTCTTCAGGGGCCAGTTTCTTCCTTCTTAACACCACCCTCCTTTGTTTCTGAAGGCCAGGGTTGGAAGGAGCCAGGGACCAGAGAAACTCTTGTGTTGCAGCTTTTGGCTTGGTCCCCAGAGACCCAGTGCCCACAGGGATGAAGCCCCATGCTGTGTAGATCTTTATCTTTAAGGCTGCCCAGCCAGGATCCTAGCTGTGTCTCTGCCATCAGCTGAGTGACCTGGAACCTGGAAAGACCAAGAAACCAAAGGATGATGAGGCTGGTTAGATGCCCTTCTGGGTGTGGCAGCTTCTCAGGGTCCTTCTCCACAGAGTGACCTGTGGTTAGAAGTCTTGCAGTTGGTTAACAGGACTCCATTTTTTTTCTGCCTCCTAAGTCAACTTCCTCTCAGCTCCAGAGGAAATACTCCCTATTTTACATTTCAAGTCATTCCCAGCTCTTCCTCCCTGGACTGATATAAACAAACCATCTGGTTATTCTGTGGAAATTGCCACATTGGTATACAAATAACTGACCTCTCTCCAAATGAATCACTGTGGATTTGACATTGTGGGTCAGCCTGACTGAAATGAAGGAGAGGTGGGCAAGAAAGTGCTGCAGAAGGCTCCTGCAAATAGTAGGGAATGGATTTGGCCTCAGCAGTGCCCAGAGAGGAATATTTGCCCAGTAGGTCCCTGGCAGATGTTAGCTCTCAGTGTCAGCCTCTAAACCTGGCAGCACTTGAAGAAGTTAAGTGATGGGTCACCCTGAGGCTTCTTCCTGAACAGGGACCATTCCCTGCTTTGATGACTGCCTCTGGTACCTTCCTACTTTTAGGACTTGCTTTGAAAGATTAGAGGAAGGGGAACAGTTGAAACGCTCAAGTTCTAATTCCTCCAAGAAGTTCCAGCCTTCAGGTTTCAGTAGAAAGGCTTCCAGTGTCTCCTGGAGTCACCCTCATTTTCACTCGCTCCCCCTTTCCTGTCCTCTCCCTTTTCATACGGGGAGCCATTTGGTAAACATTTGTGGCTGTCTGGATGAGGGATGAGGCACTGCAGGCTGCAGGGAATTTACCAGCCAAATGCCTGCCCTCTGTGCTCTCTCTCCTGATCCCAGAAGAGGCCTCTGCCTGCCTGTGTACCTCCTTGCACTTGGCTGTGTACCCCACGATTCAGAGTAGATGTGGCCCAAGTGGCAGAGGAGGAGTGCAACAGAAAGATGCCCCTAAAAGAGAAACCTTGTGCCCTCGCTGAAATGCACTCACGTTGAAATCTGGGCATCCCAAGTGCCACCCACTGCATGACTTCCAGCTCATCAGAGCACAGAGGTATCTGGAAGGTCATGGTACAGACAGCAATGCAAGGCTTCTTAAGATGATCTGTGAGAAGGAGAGGTCTCAACATGTCCTTCATCATCTTCTGTGGCCTATTGAACACAGAGCCATCCTTTTAACATTTTTTTATTTTTTTATGTATATTTTGAGAGAATGAGAGAGTGTGCACATGGATGAGCAGGGGAGGGGGGAGGGAGGGAGGGAGGGAGAGAGAGAGAGAGAATGAGAGAGAATCCCAAGCAGGCTCTACACTATCAGCACAGAGCCCAACACGGGGCTGGATCTCATGGCCTGAGCCAAAATCAGTAGTCTGATGCTCAACTGACTGAGCCACCCAGGCACCCCCAGAGACGCCCTTTTTTCTTTTTTAAACTTTATTTTGCTTTTTTTTAAATTTACAAATAGTTTATTGTCAAGTTGGTTTCCATATAACACCCCGTGCTCATCCCCACAAGTGCCCTCCTCCATGCCCATCTCCCCCCTCCCCCACCACACCCATGAGTCCTCAGTTTGTTCTCAGCATTCAAGAGTCTCTCATGGTTTGCCCCTCTCCCTTCCCCCCACCATTTCCCCCCTTCTCCTCCCCCATGGTCCTCTGTTAAGTTCCTCCTAATCCTCCTATACGTGCAAACATAGGATATTTGTCCTTTTCTGCCTGACTTATTTCGCTAAGCATAACACCCTCAAGGTCCATCCATGTTGCTACATATGGCCAGATTTCATTCTTTCTCATTGCCCTGTAGTATTCCATTGTATAGATAAACCACATCTTCTTGATCCATTCGTCCGTGGATGGACACTTAGGCTCTTTCCATGTTTTAGCTATTGTTGAGAGTGCTGCTATGAACATTGGGGTACATGTGTTCCTATGCATCAGCCTTTCTGTGTCCCTTGGGTAAATTCCTAGCAGTGCTATTGCTGGGTCATAGAGGAGTTCTATTGTTAATTTCCTGAGGAATCTCCACACTGTTTTCCAGAGGGGCTGTACCAGTTTACATTCCCACCAGTGTAGGAGGGTGCTCGTTTCTCCACATCCTCGCCAGCATCTAGAGTTCTCTGATTTGCTGATTTTAGCCACTCTGACTGCAGAGCCGCCCTTTTAAAACAAAGTGCACATGGACCCCTGGGTGGCTCAGTCGGTTAAGCGTCTGACTTCGGCTCAGGTCACGATCTCACGGTTTGTGGGTTCAAGCCCCACGTCAGGCTCTGTGCTGACAGGTCGCTCAGAGCCTGGAACCTGCTTCAGATTCTGTGTCTCCCTCTCTCTATGACCCTCCCCTACTCATGCTGTCTCTCTCTCTCTCTCTCTCTCTCTCTCAAAAATAAATAAAAGATAAAAAAAAAAAAACAAAGTGCACAAATTGTGTAGCCCACTCTGGCTTTGCCTTTAAATCATAATCCAAGTGATATTTCAAACTAGAAATGCCTTTCCTTTCTGCATTCTGTCTTTATAACCTTCTTACTAGATGGAAGATGAGGTCAAGTGGTGAGGTTGGTTGAGGACAATTCAGAGGACACAACAGGGCAGCAGGTGCACAGCAGGCTGTGTCCCTGTGCTCTGAAGCACAGAGTTGCTGCCACTTTGAACCTTGAACATCTTCCAGACCCACTTTGCCCCAGCCCCAAGGTTAAGTTCTGTGGTTGGCAGATGTTCCATCAAAGCCTTAGGACGAGGGGCCCTCAGATCCTGCCACTCCCTGCCCACCCACGTTGGCTCCTTGGAAACTTCAAAGAGAGGGTACTATTGGCTCCTTCCTGACTTTGGTGGCAAAAGGTCATGCTTGACCTCTCTCTGGACCTCTTTCTCCACCTGCACCAGAATGACACTGATTTCCAGGTGCCCCAGTTGCCTGAGAAGGGCTTTGTATCCAGAGGGTGAATGATTTCTTTCAGAGAGCAGGATTTCACCACAGTGTGTGGTGGGCAGGGTGGGGAGGTAGAAGAGTGAGGGTTCAGCAGCTTCTTGGCAGTGTATTAAGTTGACAAGTTCAGATGTAGCTGCTGGAGACCATCAGGTGTTAATGATCTGAATGTCTCTCTTAAGCTACCTGTGAGAACAAAGATGGCATCATTAATGGGGGTTTTTAAATGTTTTCTTCTCCAACTTCATAACGTGGAGTTCTATGTAGAAACCATATATTATGGACATATACTATTCATGGAAATATGTATAATCATCAGCAATCATTTTAGTGTATAGTCAGAAGAAAAAATAATTGGCTCAGCAGCTTTTCCTTGGAGGTCAGCCATTGTGAGTTTCCCCTGCTTTCCTGAGACAGGCCACTGCTCAGATGAAACTGCTAGTTACCTGTGTAGACAAATCCACATGAGAGGCCAGCAGGCCACCTGCTGTGTGGTCCAAGACAGTTCCCCAGCCCAGGACATAACACTTTCTCCCATTGTCCTCTCTCCCCTCTTGATAAAAGCTGTTATTCCTCTCTGAGAACGCTTTGCAGAACCAAGGCTGTTCCCATTCCCTGGGTGACTGCTATCTATCATCATGAAGATGCTTTTCAAATATTAATACACTGAGGTTAATAATAAGACTCTCTCCTCCCCATGCAGTGCAGTCTGAATGAGCCATGGTAATAGCCTCCTCCATCTTTGGGACATTCTTGTGGGCTGTCGGCTTCGTTCCCAAGGGCAGGCTGTGACGCCAGGCCTTACTGTGCTCACAGCTCCCAGAGCAGGCAGCATCCATTTCCCCCTTCTCCAACTGGGTGCTCTCTGCATGCTGTTTGGCTGAAGAGGTGCCAGGAGTGTTGTTTCCAAGCATCTGTAGCAGTTGTTCATTTTCCTTTTTTTGTGTGTCACTGAGAGAGAATGACAAGGAAGCTGGTAGCAGCTGAGTCTCTGGGAGCATTTTGCCTCCAAACCCTTTAGCTTTCATACTCTGGAAACCAGATCAACAGGAGATCTCATTTTACAATCTAGTGAGAAGGAAGTGGATCAAATACTCACATGTGTCTCTGTACATATAGACATATGCACATGTTGACAAATTATGATAAATTCCATGAAGATTTATTGAGAATTATGAGTTTCTAACATAACCTGCAGCCTATAACTCATCCAAGGAGGGATAGGGCTTTTTGGAGTGAGAACTCGGGGGGAAAGGTAGGTGGAGATGGGAGTGGCAGGCAGGAGCCACATCACAGGGACTTACAGCCCATTCGTATCTTCAGGGTCCTGGCGAGAAGCAGCAGGAAACTCAAAAGAGGTAGCTGAGAAATTTTATGAGGAGATTATTTGCAAAGGGGTGGCAAGGTTGAACAGTCAAAGGGTGGGAGCTGTAGCAGGGAGAGCTGTAGGCTTTCAGGACAGGACCTGTGGCCTTCAATAGAGGACCAGAGGGATGGAGCCACTCCCATCGCCATCACAGTACTCTGGCAGGGAAGTGGCATGGTTACATTTGGGTTTTTAAAAATCCCTCTGACTTTAGCGGGGCCAACAGGTTGTGGGGAGCTTATGCAAAAGTCTGGGAAGAGAAGACAGCAGTGTGAACAGCTTGGTGGCCATCGACAGGGAGAAGTGGTCAGTCCACACATTACATTCTTCTGGCCTCCTGTTGCTATCATGGGCTTTCTCAAGTTAGGTGATCTTGGCCAAGTCACTCTTCTGCTCCTCACTTGTAAAACAAGGGGCTCGAGCCAGATGATGCACAAGACCTTTCCACGGCTGGCAGCCTGGGAAGAAGCCTCCTGTTAGAGTAGTGCTGACCATATACTTCTACCCTGAACTGTGGAGCTCTGGTTCCTGGCTTAGAGAAAGGGAATCAATGCTTTTTAGCAAATTAGTAGATTTTCCAGAAATTCTCTCTCCAATAAAGCCTAGGCTGAAATTGAGTCCTGGACCATCTCAACTTCTCGGGCCTTGTGTTCTCAGTGAGTGTAATTTCTCCCTGCAGCCATCACCTGCACACATGACAACGATGCTCGGTGCTTTTTATCCAGATGATCTCACTGACCCTTAACCACTCTGAAGTAAGCAGGGGATAGCTAACACCATGCCACTTTACAGATGAGGGAGGATGCACAGCGGGAAGTGCCAGTAGAGAATCCCAGGGATTTGAAACCATCCTAGTGCTGGGTCGCCTGGGTGGTTCAGTCAGTTCATCGTTCAGCTCAGGTCATGATCTCACAGTTCATGAGTTTGAGCCTTACTTTGAGCTCTCTACTGTCAGCACTGAGCCCACTTCCAATCCTCTGTCTTCCTCTCTGCCTCTCACCTGCTCACATTCTTTCTCTCTCTCAAAAATAAAGAAACTTTAAAAAATCATAATAAAATCACAAAATCATCCCAGTGCAGTTGTGGTTGCAACATCTGGGCTTTCTTGAAAGTCCTTCACACCCGCATTATGTACTCCTTTGCATCCCACCCAAGATACCTCTTTTCATTTTCCTTCTACCACCAGCCTCTTGAGCCCCTTTGATAAAAATCCTGAATTCCTTTTTACTTTTGTCTTACAGCCTCTGAATATTCTCACCTGCTGGGGGCCAGCAGACCCTTGTTCTGTGGTTGTCCAGGTCAGCTCTGGTCGTTTCATTTCCATGGGTCACATGTCAGCTGGGGCCACATCACCTCAAGCAGAGACTTCTGCAGCTGCCTCCAAGCTGGCGCTTTCACCTCTCCTCATCCAGTCCCACTTACCCAGGGCAGTTAGCAAAATTGTCCCCCAACAGGTTTTTAGTGAGGTGCTTCTACACTTAAGAAGTTCCAGGCTTTTCTTTACCTGGAGTGCAGAGTTCAAATTCCCTAGATTGGGGGCGCCCGGGTGGCTTAGTCGGTTAAGCGTCCGACTTTCGCTCAGGTCACGATCTCGCGGTTCGTGGGTTCGAGCCCCGCGTCGGGCTCTGTGCTGACTGCCAGCTCAGAGCCTGGAGCCTGTTTCAGAGTCTGTGACTCCCTCTCTCTCTGACCCTCCCCTGCTCATGCTGTCTCTCTCTCTCCTATAAATTAAAAAAAAAATAAATAAATAAATAAATAAATAAAAAAAAAAAAAAAAAAAAAAAAAAAAAAAAAAAAAAAAAAAAAAAAAAAAAAAAAAAAAAAAAAAAAAAAAAAAAAAAAAAAAAAAAAAAAACAAATTCCCTAGATTGTCCTTCAACCTCTTTGTTCTGGGGAAGTTAACTGCTTTTCACCCTTGCCCCCCAAACTTGCACACCTGTGTGCACACACATACAAATTTGCCAGTTTCTGTCTTGAGGACTTTGAATAAGACCCCCCCCCCTTTTTTCTCTGTCATTCTAAAACGATGATCACCCAGAAACCTCAGATCAATACTTCAAAACACTTTTGTCTTCTTCAAAAACATTTTTTTAATTTAAACTGGTCTATGATAACTTGTTTTCTTTTCCTACTATATATAAAGACCCCATTTTATTAAAATAAAAATTAGAGTGAGGGGCTCTTGGGTGACTCAGTCCATTAAGCATCTGACTTCAGCACAGGTCATGCTCTCATGGTCGGTGAGTTCAAGCCCCACATCGGGCTCTGTGCTGACAGCTCAGAGTCTGGAGCCTGCTTCAGATTCTCTGTCTCCCTCTCTCTCTGCCCCTCCCCTGCTCATGCTCTGTCTCTCTTTCTCTCTCAAAAGTAAACAAACATTAAAAAAATAGGGTGAACACTTTTATATCTTTAAATATTTTTGTTACACAAAATATAGTATAGAGAAGATTAGAAAAATAGATAAAGAGAAAACTGGGGACATTGTTAATAACCCCTATAGATATTTTAAAGCCTATAAATATGACTGTGTGCATATATGTGTAAATATTAAAATATGATCTATAATACTACAATCTTAGAATTTTTGCCACTGAGCACTATACTGTGAATATCTTCTCATGTCAGTAAACATGTAGATTATCATTTTCATGGTTGTATAGTATTCCTTCATATTAATATGCCCCAGTCTAGTTAACTAGCATCTTAGTGTTCTACTCTGCTCACTTTTAAAGTCAGTCTTATGGGCTCTTTGCTTGCCTTTGCAGACCTGTAGTAAGCATCCTAAAGTTCTCACTTAGAATCAACCCTAGTTAGGTATTAAATCTTATATGTGAGGAATCCTGTTTTAGCTGTTCACAGTGCTAGTGATGAAAGCTGGTTGTTTGAAAGAAAAGTTCCTCTCCAAACTAAACTACAAGGTAGAATTTGTGCCACCAACATCATTTATGATGTGTTCCTGAGGGTTTGCCCCTACGTGAGGTTTTATGGGATTAGCATCTATATCTTCAATGTTGTCACAAGTTCATGGTAGTTAAAGCATCACTCATTCAGGTTCCTTAAGCTCTTGCTTCCTGACGTGAGAAGTAGAGAAATCCCAAGCTGTAAACCTATAAAGCATTAAAGGATTGGTTCAGACCCAGGCCAGTGGTCCATGGGCCTCCCATGGTGCCTTTTCTCCCTCTTGTCTTTCTGCCCAGCAGCTTTACCTATACCTTAGGGCTAGGTTCTGGCAAAAATGCAGGCTTCCTCAAAAAAAACAAAACAAAACAAAACAAAAACCAGAAAAACCCACCTTTTTAAACTTTTCATCAGTCATTTATTCCTCAGGATTTATGAGCTTCATATACTATTTTTCTTCATGACATTTGTTTCTTATTATCAAAGTAATACATGTTCATTGCAGAAATTTTGGAAACTACAGATAAGCAAAAAGAAAGTCACCCAGTCTTACCACTGAGCACAACATCCAACTTAAGCTTTTGTTTTTAAATGGATATAGCTCTTCAAGACTGGGGTCATATTATGCATGTTATTTTCCTTAAAATGTATTATATAATATCCTTTCCTGCCATCAAAAGGTCTTCTACAACCTCATTAATATCTTCATAAATGTAGCAAAATTATCATATAATCCCCTGTTTTGAATATTTAGGTTGCTATTCTCTATTCTTTTTTTTTTTTTCTTAATTTATTTTTAAGAAATCTCTATACCCAACATCGGGCTCTAACTCACAACCCTGAGATTGAAAGTCGCATTCTCCACCAACCAAGCCAGCCAGGCACCCTGCTATTCTGTATGCTTGACAGCAGATTTTTTAACAGACAAAAGAGGGAGAGATATGAAGCACTCAAGGAATTTTATAGTAAGCTAGGGCAGATATAGATGAATGGGCCTAGAATTGGGTGATTGAGGTTCCAAGATAAGCTATTTCAACTTTACTGTTTGACTTAAGAACAGCCAATGTGTAATAGCGTTTTATTTTTAAAATGGCCCCACTGGGGAGTTTTGATAACAAACTTCCCCAGTGCCCATGATGTCAGGAAGTGAAGCAGGAAGTAGGTGAGGCCAATGGCAGGTGTGCTGTCGCCAAGGGAGGAGGGAAGCAGAAGGAGGAGCCAAGAAGAAGCTTGGAGAAGATAGAACACAAGAAAGAAAGGGAAAGAGCCTTGACCCCAAGGGGAGAGGCCTGTGCTTTAAAACACCTGTGGAGGATAGTCAGAGGGCAAGACCTGGGAGATTAGCTACATGGTGGTCAGGAATGCAGCGTGAGATGACCCCCCCCCCCCACAGGACGCCCGGACCTCCCTCCTGGGCTCTGTTCTCAGGGGATGTAGGACATGTTCCTCACCTCATAAACCTCCTCCCTCTCTCCCTTTCATCTCTCTTGTGGCTCAGGTGGTTGACCATGCTTGTGATTTTTGTTTGGTAAAAAATCCCCGAAGCAGGACACACAAGGGAACCAGGCTATCTTGGAGAGAGGAGGAGAAAAAAGCAGCTTAATGTTTTCTTTAGAAAAAGAAAAATATACTTCTGTATTGAGTAAATAATATATACATCCAGTGGATAAAACTCAAAAGATGTATAAAAGGGCAAAAAAGGTTTTATTCCCATTTTGGTCCTTCAGATACCTAGTTGTTTTCCCATAATTAGTGTTATCAGTTTCCCATGCATCTTTCCAGGCATATTTTATGCATATATTAGCAAACAGTCTATATTCTTTTTCCCAGCCTTTTTTCTTTTTCAGTATACATTGCTCTATGTGTTTTCCCCCACCCAAGGTATATTGAAGATTGTTTTATATTAATACATAAACAAGCTCATTTTTTATGGCAATTAAGCAGCCTATCATGGACATACAATTTTAATTTAACTAGTTCCCTATTGGTAAACATTTTCATTGTTTCCAGTCTTTCACCATTTTAAAAAAATACAGTAAATAACCTGATACATAGATTAATTCCCAAATATATGTTTGTCTGTAAAATAGAGTCCTAGAAGTGGAATTACTGGGCTCAAAAATGTGAGTATATATAATTTGATCAGTCTTGTCAAATTGCCTTGTATACCTTCTCTAGCAACATATGAATGTTTTTTTCCCCACACCCTTAACCAAACACCATATTTTATCAGACTTTTTGATCTGTGCCCACCTGGTAAATGAAGCACAGTGTCTTGATGTACTTTCATTGTATTTTTTGGCTTTTAGTATGAAGATTTTCAAACATACAAAAAAATAGAGATAAAAGTATAATGAATCCTCATATAGACTTAACTACTGTTAATTTTTTATTATCATATTTGCTTGTCTATTTGAGGGTTTGAAGTATTTTTTTTAATGTTTTATTTATTTCTAGGAGAGAGAGAGAGAGACACAGCGTGAGCAGGGGAGGGTCAGAGAGAGAGGGAGTCACAGACTGAAACAGGCTCCAGACTCTGAGCTGGCAGTCAGCACAGAGCCCGACGCGGGGCTCGAACCCATGAACCGCGAGATCATGACCTAAGTGAAAGTCAGACGTTTAACTGACTAAGCCACCCAGGCGCCCTGGGTTTGAAGTATTTTTAAAGTAAATTGAAGATTGCCATGACACTTTACCCTAATACTTTAGTATGTACCTCCGAAAAACAAGAACATTTCCCACCTTATCCATAATACCACTATTACACCTAGCTTTACCCCTAGCTTACAGCTATGTGCTGGCAAAAATGTAGACTTAATAAAATTAAGATCAACTCTAATATAATCTAAACCCACTTAATATTCAAATTTTCCCAGTTGTCAAAAATGTCTCATATAATTAATCTGTTCAAACTAATTAAGGACCATTTATTAAATTTCGTGTATATGTTTATACTTTAATTTGTACTTCTATGAATGGCCTGGACAATTTTCTACACATCAAAGAGAACTTTACAGTTTTTTTCTATTAACTTTTTGTTCACAAAATATGTCCATTTTGCTATTAGATTGTCAGTCTTTTCACTCATTAATTTGTATATGTTCTTTATATCCTAAGGGAATTAGCCCTTTGAAAGATGTGAGTTACAAATATCTTTTGTCATTTGTGTGACTTTGCTTTATAGTATTCTAACCCACACAAGTTTTTTTTTACTTTAATTCATAGAAGTAGAGGTTATGACTTTTTTTTTTTAAAGTAGTTTAACTTTCAATCTTTTATTTTCTGCTTTTTGAATTCTGTATCCTATTTAGGAGGACTTTTTCTATACCAGCATCATTAAAAGCAAAAACAAAAGAGTTCAACCGTGAATGGTTTTGGTATTTTTATGGTGTCATTTTTACCTTTTCAGTTTTTATCTAAATGAAATTCTCCTGAAGTGTGAAGTATAAATATAAGTTAATTTTTCCTGGATGGCGTCTAATTTTGTCCATACCCTTTACCCAATAATCCTTCTTTCCCCTTTATATTTGAAACACCACCTTTATCAGATATCAAATGCCTATCTGTGCTTGGGACTACTTCTGTTCCATCGATGTGTCTATTCATATGCTAGTAGCTCACAGTTTTGTCCTTGTACCTTTAGTGTACTTTATTATCTGAGAGAAAAAACACCTGGGAAGGTCTGTTACTCTTCTTTTTGGAATTTTCCCAGCTAGTTTGTTTTTCCAATGAATTTTCTCATAGCATCTCAAGTTTCCCCCAAATTTAAGTTATAGAATTTAAATACATTTAAAATAATATTCAGTATATAGATGATTTTTGACTAAACCGACATCTTTATGATACTGAATTTTCCTATTCAAGATTTGTATGTGCCTTTCCACTTGTTCAAATCCTTTGTATACCTCAGGAGACTTTTAAAAAGGTGTTCTTGGGGAACTTGGGTGGCTCAGTCAGTTAAGCTTCCAACTTCGGCTCAGGTCATGATCTCACAGTTCTTGAGTTCGAGCCCCACATCAGGATCTGTGCTGACAGCGAGGATCCCGCTTTGGATCCTCTATCTCCCTCTCTCTGCCCCTTGTCCGCTTGTACTCTCTCTCTCAAAAATAAATAAATAAGCATTTAAAAAAATGGAATACATATTGTGAATCCCTTTAAAAATATATAAAGGTGTTACACTGAGATACCACCTCACGCCAGTCAGAGTGGCTAAAATGAGCAAATCAGAGAACTCTAGATGCTGGCGAGGATGTGGAGAAACGGGCACCCTCCTGCACTGTTGGTGGGAATATAAACTGGTACAGCCCCTCTGGAAAACAGTGTGGAGGTTCCTCAGGAAACTAACAATAGAACTCCCTTATGACCCAGCAATAGCACTGCTAGGAATTTACCCAAGGGATACAGAAATGCTGAGGCATAGGAGCACATGTACCCCAATGTTCACAGCAGCACTCTCAACAATAGCTAAAACATGGAAAGAGCCTAAGTGTCCATCAACAGATGAATGGATCAAGAAGATGTGGTTTATCTATACCATGGAATACTACATGGCAATGAGAAACCATGAAATCTGGCCATGTGTAGCAACATGGATGGACCTTGAGGGTGTTATGCTGAGCGAAATAAGTCAGGCAGAGAAGGACAAATACCATATGTTTGCACGTATAGGAGGATTAGGAGGAACTTGACGGAGGAACAAGGGGGAGACGAAGGGCGGAAATGGTGGGGGAAAGGGAGAGAGGCAAACCATGAGAGACTCTTGAATGCTGACAAAAACTGAGGACTGATGGAGGGGGGGGGGGGGGGGGAGGGGCATGAAGGAGGGCACTTTGGGGATGAGCACTGAGTGTTATGTAGAAACTAATTTGACAATAAACTATTTGTAAAAAAAAATATATATATATATATATATATATATATAAAGGTGTTTATGTAGATTTTCACACTTCTTTTTAAGCTGAAACACTTTTATTGTTATCATTATCATCGTCATCATTGAGGGCTTTATAAACTAGTGACTCAGGAATCAAGCTTTCCATGCCTTCAGTGGTTTCTTTTGCTTTTAGGATTAAATCTAAACTTCTTAGCCTTTCCTTCTGGACTTCCCATATTCAGTTTAAAACCTTTTTTCCACACATTTTCTTCTTCTTTTTTTTTAAATATTTATTTTTGAGAGAGAGAGCGCACGAGTGAGCACAACAGGGGAGAGGCAGGGAGCTGGAGGGTGCGGGACAGAGGATCCGAAATGGGCTCTGTGCTGACAGAAGAGAGCCCAATGTGGGGCTCAAACTCACGAGCCATGAGATCATGACCTGAGCCAAAGTCGGACACTTAACCGACTGAACCACCCGGGCACCCCTCACACGTTTGTTTGTTTGTTTTCCCTCACCTGTAGCTACTCAGCAGCCCCTGAACAAGCTCCATCCTTCCATGTCTCTCTGAGAACATCTCTCTTCCCTGACTCCCCTCCTCCTCTGCCTGTCCAAAGAGGTTTTCTTTATGAGAAACTCCCCTCGACTACTCCAGTTAGAAATGACTTCTCTTCCTTTTGGCCCATGGCCATTTACTATACGTGTTATAGTATATCTGGTAATTAATTCAGTGTCCCCTTGTGACAGCTTTTGTATGTTTATTTTAAAATGAGCTGTCCTTAGAAGTCTGGATGGCTCAGTTGGTTAAGCACCTGACTTTAGTTCAGGTCATGATCTCGCAGTTAGTGAGTTTGAGCCCTGTGTCGGGCTCCGTGCTGACAGCTCAGAGCCTGGAGCCTGCTTTGGATTCTGTGCCTCCCTCTCTCTCTCTGGCCCTCCTCGACTTGCATTCTGTCTCTCTCTCAAAAATAAACATTAAAAAAAATTAAATGAACTGTCCTTTATCTCTTGTGTGGCTGCAAAATTAACTGCTTGTGGGTTCTTGTTTTCTCAACTGGATTATAAGGCCTTTGGGGAGAGTGAGTCTGCCTTGTGCTCCCACAGCACCAAGGACAAGACCCTGCACATAATAGTTGTAGTAGTGATGGGGCACCTGGGTGGCTCAGTCAGTTAATCACCTGGCTTTGTTTGGCTCAGGTCATGATCTTGCAGTTAGTGAGTTTGAGCCCCACGTCGGGCTCTGTGCTGACAGCTCAGAGCCTGGAGCCTATTTCAGATTCTGTGTCTCCCTCTCTCTCTGTTCCTCTCCCACTGGCGCTCTGTCTCTCTGTCTCTCTCTCTCTCTCATAAGTGAATAAAGATTTAAAAAATAATTAAAAAATAGTAGTAGTAGTGATGATAACAGTGATGGTACCATTTAGGCTAGCTTTCTGTGTGCCAGGTACTATAAACTCACTTATTAGCAGATAACTATTTGAGCCTAAGTTTTGTGGGTCTATTGACCTCAAACCAAACCTTGGAAAGGAAGTGTAAATGAAAGTTCACCGGGTCACAATATTCAGACACATGTTCTAGCCAGCTGGTCAGAGAAAGTGAGTTTTCTAGGGGAAGTCCTAAACTGTAGGAAGGACTGAGGATTGGCCGCATCCTGGGAAGGAAAGGGAGAGGAAGACCAGGCAGGAATGGAGAGGCCCTAAGCTTGAGGGCAGCAAAGGCACAAGGGTTCTCTGAGGCTCTGGTGGCTTTGAGTCAGACCATGCTGGTGCACTTGCTTCCTTTCCTGGACTGGAAGGATTAGGGGTCTACAAATGAGGTCTGGCCCCTAGCTAGCCCTTTCTGAGGACTCCTTTACACAGAGGGCCCCTGCAAGATGGCCCATGTCCCCTGGGGATGGCAGGCTCAATGCATGGCCACTGCCCCAGCCTGTCCACACCACCGGGGTTCCCAGCCCAGCTGTCCCTGGGCCACCTGCCTCTCCTGAACTTGGAAGGCTCCTGATGGGGCGCTTGGGTCATGATGGGAATGAATTTGCTGAGCACGGCGATGTGGAGCAGCCAGAGCAAAACAGCTAATGGAAATTAATCTCCACCCCTGGGCCTTCTCTCTCCTTATGGTCATCATTAGCCTCTCAGAATCCCTCCCATGTCTCAACACTGCAGAGTGTTTCAGGGTGCTGGCAATTCTGGGCACTTTCACCCCAACCTTCAAGTAAAAGGCACCCAAGAAGCTGCCTGCCTGAGTTCTAAACCTAGGGCTCTAACATTTTGGGGTCTACAAGACTTCATTTTTGTGTTGAAAACTGGGGAGAGCTAAGGGTGTTAGGATACATCTCTTCCAATGTATGTGCCAGGCCGGCAGCTGAGAATTAAATCCCATGTCCCCAGCTAGAAGCACTTCCTTGCCTTCGCCAAGCACAGATAAATGGGTCTCGGTACCCATGTAATGAAATTTTGAGATTCTTAAAAACAGGAAAAGGAGAAAGGAAGAAAGGACTTTAGTTTTTTGACACACTTATCTCTAAAGGGGCTAAAAATTTCAGCCCCTTGGTGAAAGCTCCATGATCAGTTAGAAGGGCTAGCCCCTTAAAGAACAGCTCTGGTTTAGAGGTGCCTGGGTGGCTCAGTCAGTTAAGTGTGTGACTTTGGGTCAGGTCATGATCTCATGGGTTTGTGAGTTCGAGCCCTGCATCAGGCTCTGTGCTGACAGTTCAGAGCCTGGAGCCTGCTTCGGACTCTGTATCTCCTTCTCTCTCTGCCCTTCCCCTTCTTGTGTTCTCTCTCTGTCTCTCAAACATGAATAAACATTAGAAATTTTTAAAAAAACAGTTCTGGTTTCTAGAGAAGGCATCATGGGGTCATGGCTGGTTCTGTTGAACCCAAACATGCCCCAGAATAAATGCAATTGCTTCTCATCCAGTATATCATTGAAACTTTAGTAACATTTTACTGAATGGTCCTTGAAATCAGGGAGGTGGTTAATTTTGCTGCCAACAAAAGAGTAAGGAGGGTTTTTCCCCCTGAAACTTTGCCCAGAGGCTCAGTATGAATGGATGCCATTTTAATTTATTTATCTGAGACTCATAGAGTCAGTAGTAGTATTTTTCCTCTTCATGGAAAGTCTTATTTAGATGGCTGCCATTGAATTCCTTATATAGGACTCCAGAGCCCATCTTATTTATAACAGAGTATGTCTGCTTCAAGGAAGGGGCTGTCTTTCCTGTCCTTGATTCTGCATCTCCCCCCAGCGCCTGGCACCTAGCGGTTGGTGCAGTAAGCATTGGCTGGATGAATGAATAAGTGAATAATGTGTCTGAGTTCCTCACACTAAAATAGCAGTGCAATAGGAAGGCATTTGAGCCTCAGGAACCGCCAAAATTATACCCTTGAGGCCATGCTGGCGGGGCTTCTCTTTTTGTTGTTGTTAAATTAGATATTTAATAATTTAAAAAGCCAGCGCTTCCATGGTTTGGGCTCAGTCGAGGGGACATTGAGCCTGCCCCCAGGGGCTGACATCGCTCCTGGCTAGGCTGCTCTGAGTCTGCCCAGGCTCTGCCCAACACCCCCACACCCTCCCCAGTGTTCCTCCATGGGAGGAGGCCTGGCCTGCTCTTGCACCAAAACACCTGAAGCCTGTGGTCACCAATTGTTCACTAGGACCAACAATGTCTCTTTTCTGTTTCTCTTTTCTGCCACTCTTCTATCTTCCACTCCTCCCCCATTCTTTGTGCTATCCCAGCTTCTGCCCTCTCTTCAGCATCTTGTTCAAGTCTCCCAGCCCTAACTGGGCAGGTTACTAGCATCTGTTTTACAGAGGTGCCAAGAGCTACCTCTCCTGAACTAGAGCAGCCTGGGCGAGAAGCCTGGTCAGAGCTGATGCTGATTTAGAGCAGGGATGTCTGTCAGCTTCTCAGGCCGGAAGATGGGGAACCTATGCCTGCCATGCTGGGGGTGAGATGTAGCATAATACAATGGACAGCCCCCAGCCCAAGCCTTCTGTGTGCCTATCTCAACTTGCCTTGCTCACCATTCTTCTCTGCCTACCAAGGTAGGCAGTTGGTTTTACTTTTATGTATTATCAGGCCTAGCATGAGCCTACCACCAACAGGAGCTAAATAAATGTGTACAGTACAGCTCCGAAACACCTACCGTGTAGCAGGCTCTAGGCCTTGGGGATACAGAAGTGAACCAGACAGACAGACTTCACTTACAGGAGAGACAGGCTTTCAACTCCTATGAATGTGAAGCGAGACCTCAATGAGAAATGTATATGCAGGGGTCAGGGCACACAAGAGGAACCCTAACCCAGGTGAGAGGTTGGCAAAAGCTTTCTGGACAAATAGTTCAGTGGAGTGGGTGGGGTGGAGTGAAAGGGCCAGAGAGACCATTCTAGACAGAGGGAATGTTTGTTGGATGGGTAGATGGGTGAACCTGGCATTGAAATCTGAGCTTGCTGATATAAAGGGACAGAGTATTCTGCCAGGCTCAGGAAAATAGGTGGCTGAATTAGGCACGCCTAGCCACTGGGCATAGAATGTGGTAGTAGAAGTTATTGCTTCATTGCCCCAGTCACAGCCCATGGACCCATGTTGCCCAAAGGGTATGCCCTGATCACCAGTGTTCCTAGGAAAGAGATAGAATGGATACCTCAGCCTCCTTTACCAGTGATCAGGGGACCCTGGGATTAAGAGAAATCCCTTCAGTCCTGTGTCACATTGCACATTGACACTGCCAACTGGGGGCACCTCACTCAAGATTCTTCTCCCCACTCAGATGAGCGGGAAGTGGTTCAGAAGAAGACCTTCACAAAATGGGTGAACTCAAACCTGGCTCGAGTGCCCTGCCGCATCACTGACCTCTACAAGGACCTGCGGGATGGGCGGATGCTCATCAAGCTCCTGGAGGTGCTCTCTGGAGAGATGCTGGTAAAGCCCCTTTCTGTGTTGTGTCCCCTTTCCCTGCCCCCTGTGGCTGGTTCTATGTCCCTCTTCAGGAAAGACCTGGTCTGTAGGTATCTCCAGTTCTCATGGCCTTCCAAAGTTTCTCCTTATTCTTTTGGGAGGTTTAATTGCTTACTGGTGTGAGACGTCCATGAGGCTTCCTGAGGTCACTGACCTCTACCCAAAATGCATTGTCTAATGGTCACTCCAGCCTCTTCATGCTTCTCCCAGAAGCCATGCAGAACTCTTGACTTTCTCGACTGGGGTCTGGGCATCTGCAGCTGACCTGCAGTGGACCCACCATCAGCCGCCTCATGTAGGCTAAGACGGATTATTACCCAGTCGGAGAAATTTGCATCCTTCCTGGAACCTGGAGGAAGGCATGGAAGATATTTCCCTGTGTGTTCTATCACTCTTACAAGTGGAAATCTGTTACAGGTCCTCTCAGTTGTAACCCACCTGGCAGTAATGTTGTCTCTGAGGGAGAACCAGATGAAGGTTCATGTTGTGCTCAGTGACTTCCATTATGACCTTGGGCCTATCAGTCAGGACCTTCTTTGCCTTGTTACCCCGTCATGGATAAAATACCTCTGCCTGATAAAGCACTAAGATCCTTGGGGTTTGGATGAAAAGGTACCACATTCTTCTGTTGCCTTTTCAACTCCAGGCTGCTGGCTTTTACACTGTATTGAAAGCCCACTAGAAAGAATTACCCCTGGGAACCCTTCACAAGATGTGGCTACTCCCAGTGGTGGTCCCCTTATGTTTTGGCTGGGGCCATTCAGGAATGGGGAAGGAGGAGACTGGGTGGTGGAATAGTCCCTGTTATATCAATCACCAAACAGAAAGCCACTCTTAATCACCAACCAACAATAAGTAGTTCTTAGAAATGTGCCTGGCACATAGTAGGTACTCAATTAACTATTGTTGTGTTACTGCTCTTGAAAGTCACTTATTACTTACTCAGAAGGCTTTGTTCAGACCCTGGAACTGTACTGACACAGCTCAGTTGCAGAGCTCTGGGTGCTCAAGGAAGGGGGGGAACCTCTGAAATTTGCTGAAAGGATGGGGTTGAAAAGTGGCAAGCAGTGAGCATGAGAGTTAGAGTTTGGCCAGGAGGGTGGAGGATGGATGCTGACAGCAGGAGCTGGTCTAGGCTGCAGCCACCTCTGGGGGGTGGCCGTGAGGTCCCTTCATGCCCATGGGGCCAATGCTATCCTTCAGCCAAAGCCCACGAAAGGAAAGATGCGTATCCACTGCCTGGAGAATGTGGACAAGGCCTTGCAGTTCCTCAAGGAGCAGCGTGTGCACCTGGAAAACATGGGCTCCCATGACATCGTGGATGGCAACCACCGCCTGGTCCTGGGCCTCATCTGGACCATCATCCTTCGCTTCCAGGTGGGTTCCTGGGGGGCAGAGGGAGTAGAGGGAGCCTTAATGGGCCAGATAGGGCTGAGGAATCTTATAAAATGGTGAATGAAGCCTGAGTATGCACATTCTGGGAGGCTAGAAACCTGTCCGGTGGGACAATCCTCTGCTTGCCTGGTCACTGAAGCTCAAGGTGAGCTGTGAGTCAACAGTGTAGTCTCCTGAGGGAGAAGATAGAAATTAGTAGCTGGGCAGAGATCTGGCTGGATCTGCTTTTGTCCCCTCCCCACAACGTGTGTAACTTTTAGGTTTTTCTTGAATAGTTTGATTCAGAAGTTGCAAAAACAATACAAAAGATCTATTTTATGTTTTTCTATCAGAAACCTTTCTCTTCCCACCCTGAAATTCAAGGTTTGCTATCCGTAAGGAAGTTGAGAAAGTGCAACGGAAGGAAAGCAGGGCCTTCCACGTGCTAGCTTGGGGACAGAAAGAATCTAATCCTGAGGGCAGAGAAGGCAGGGAGGAAGAAGATAGCACACAATTCCCAGACTGAAGATCTCATCCGAGGGGTCTTGAGTATCCCACTTCACTCTCTGTGGGTGTGTACAGTTAAGCAGTAGTAACAGCAGAATTGGGGAGAATGAAAAGGTAAGAGGAGCTACTAATCAAAATACAGTAACTTTCAATATTCATGTTGTTCCTTGCAGGGCAGTGTTCCTCAGAGGAGCATTTGGGGCTTCTTGTTTATTCTCAGTACCCCATTAGTCATCAGGTTAGAGCGGTCTCCTCTGACGTGAGGAAGCCATCCCTGTCCTGTTGCAGCTGGCTAAGGCAGAGAAACAGGCCACTGGGACCCACGGCCTTCAGCTGTGGTATTGCCGCTGGGCTGGCAATGCAGATGGGTGGCTAAGAAGGAAGAAAGAGGGAGGGAGCTTCCCAGGGAGAGAAGGACAGCACAGAGCCAGATGCAAATCTAATTCGTCCCTCTCTTGTTCCTGCACCCCTAGATTCAGGACATTGTTGTCCAAACAATGGAAGGTCGTGAGACACGCTCGGCCAAGGATGCATTGCTATTATGGTGTCAGATGAAGACAGCAGGGTATGCCCTGGGAACCAGTTCACTACTACATTCCCCATCATGCCCCTGCTTCCCCCAAGTACTGCCATACCCAAGGAATACTCATATCATCACCCAGAACTATAGCAGCTTTGGCGTAACTGATGCAAAATGTATCCTGACCCGATTCTCAGAGGCCTGGAATTCAGGATTCCTATCCAACATGGCCTGGGCCAGACTCTGGGGTCTGTTGGGTGTGTGAGTCTCTTGGGCCCACCTTATAAAGGAGCCTCTTCTTGTGGCTTAGCTGCTGTCTTTTGTTGAAGGGGATCAAGAAGGGATTAATACATTTCTCTCTTGTGTATTGGTCCCTCGGTTTAGACACGTTTTGGGATCCCCCCTCCAAAGAATCTATTTCTTAGGTCTTAATGTTTCTCTTGGATGCAGCTATCCCCAAGTCAATGTCACCAACTTCACCTCCAGCTGGAAGGATGGCCTGGCCTTTAACGCCCTGATACACAAGCACCGGTAAGAGGGAGGGGAGGGCTGTGGGAATGAGGCAGAATGCCTGGGCTGTTTGGATACATTCTACTCAATGTGTAGGTTCCTTTCAAGCTCCCCAGGAATGTTCTCTCCATTTTGGGCCTTCTCTCACCCTCAACATCCCTGCCTCCCTGACATTCCAGTCACACCCACTGCCCCCTCCCCTCATGCTAGTGTTCACAGCTGGCCCCCTCCTGCTCCTGTCTCCTTTCACTTCTGTCCAGCATCCTTGCTTTGTGCTGGGGCTGTCCTGTTGGCAGGGGATGCTGTGGCTACCCCCTTTTAGCAGCCTGGCCTTGTCCCCAGGCCTGACCTGATCGACTTTGATAAGCTGAAGGACTCCAATGCGCGACACAACCTCGAGCACGCATTTGATGTGGCTGAGCGTCAGCTGGGCATCATCCCACTCCTTGACCCCGAAGGTGAGCTACACCTGCTGCAGCCCTTCGCTGCGGTGATAGGAGCCAGTGCTCATGCCGGAGGGAGCCCCAGACGGGCAGGGCACCTGGAGGAGGCTAGGCCTGGTGCTGGGCCAGGCGTGGACACAGCAAGGGGACAGTAGCTGGACCAGGGCTCTGCTCCGGGCCTGCTCTTCAGATCCAAGGTGGTTCCCCACATTCACCTGGCCCAACTGGGGGCCCACTTGTAGTCTTTGGGTCTTTCTTTTTACTTCTTTCATCATTTGTGGTCCAAATATGGATTTGATCCTCTTGCTAAAATCACAAACTCGTGTTCTTTCATTCTCACCCCTCTGGTTGTCACTTGGGGGCTGTAGTTGAATTTTATGCTGGAGAAACAGGGAGATAAGCCCTCTGAGCCTGGCATTCCCAGTTTCCAGTTGGGTCCTGAAAGCAAACCCTTTCTCCTTGCAGATGTCTTCACGGAAAACCCTGATGAGAAATCCATTATTACCTATGTGGTGGCATTTTACCACTACTTCTCCAAGATGAAGGTGCTGGCAGTGGAGGGCAAGCGTGTTGGCAAGGTACAAAGCTGTTTCATAACCAGAGTGTCCCCTGTTTCCTTGTTTTTCATACTGAGATGCTCCTTTTCCACCCTGAGATCTTTGTATCTGGGTCCTGGCTACAGTGGGGGGTTACAGATCACTCCCCACCAACTTCCTCTGAAGCCAAGCATTGCCAGGTTAATGGCTCCCAAGCTGAATTCCACAGCAAGTTGGTGGTCTGTCCTGAATGATGTCCTAGCCTGCAGTTCTGAGCCCATCTTCCACCAGCACACCTACATCTCATGAACATTTCCTCAGGAACACGATGGGCTTTTAATTATTGGTTTATAGTGGTTCTGGGCCTATTAGCTCCTGTAGTATATTCGGATCCCATCACACAATGCAGACCCTCATGCCCCAGATTCCTTTCCCCTGCTGGTCCACAGCTCCCCAGGGACAGAGACCACTTCTCATTCTTCCTTATGTGTCTGGCGTTTAGCAAAGACAGTGCCTCTAGAAATCATGGATTCCTAATAATGCATTTTAAAATAAACAATAACTTGGCCCTTCTGATGGCTGCTGTCCTGGCACAGCAAGTTTTACTAATTTTTTATAGAGTTAGGGTAGAGGTGGAGCTGTCCCTGAGCCCTAGCCGAGCTGGCTTCCTACTAATGTTGACAGTCCACTTCCAGTCCATTCCTCCTGCCTTAGTGCTGTGGGCTCGACGAACAAACCCAACATGGAAAACTCCAGTGCTAGAGAGGAGGGCCACCTTCATTGTGGTCACCATTGGTGGCCTCATTGGTATCATAGCTCTTCTGATAAGGATAAGTAATAAAGTGATTCCCTAGGTAATTGACCATGCCATTGAGACCGAGAAGATGATTGAAAAGTACAGTGGGCTGGCCTCTGACCTGCTTACCTGGATTGAGCAGACCATCACTGTCCTGAACAGCCGCAAGTTTGCCAACTCCCTGACAGGCGTCCAGCAACAACTCCAGGCCTTCAGCACCTACCGTACCGTGGAGAAGCCACCCAAGTAAGGGCCTTGGCACTTGGAGGATGGGCATCAGTGGCTAAGAAACTGACTGCCAAAGGTAGAGCCAGTCTCTGGGCTTTGAGAAGTATATCCACAAGGGATTTATTAGAAGCTAGAGAGTTTCAAATCTGTCATCTACTTCAGCCCACCCTGCCTCCCTGCTCCTAAGCTGTCAGCCTGTAGAAAATGGGCACTGATGAGTAACCCTCAACTCATAGCCAAAGAAAGTACCTTCCCAGATCCCTGAAGGGGAGCAGGAGTGAAATCTCAGGCTTCTTAGTCTCTTCAAAGAACCTGTGCTGGAAAGTTCCTCTCTCCTCTGTACACTGAGTTGTGCATTTGCTATCTGGTAATGACCTCTATATTCTCAGCCCCAGAGCTCTCTCTGTGGGGTCTTGTTGATCATCAGGTACATCTTGTTTCTCTCCCGTCTGTCACTCCTCATCAAAAGAGCATTTATCGGGGCGCCTGGGTGGCTTAGTCGGTTAAGCATCCGACTTTTGCTTGGGTCATGATCTCACGGTTCGTGGGTTCAAGCCCCGTGTTGGGCTCTGTGCTGATTGCCAGCTCGGAGCCTGGAGCCTGTTTCAGTCTGTGAATCCCTCTCTCTCTGACCCTCCCCTGCTCACGCTGTCTCTCTCTCTCTCCTAGAAATAAATAAAAAACATTAAAAAAAAAACATTTAAAAAAAACAAACAAACAAAAGAGCATTTATCCTGCCTCTTGGGACCTCTGCTTCACCCCAGTGTGTGCAGAGCCTGTGCATGTGTGCACATACATATGCGCAAATGCAGCCATACATGCACATACAGACACACCCATAAAAACATGTGTGCAGGTACACACAGACACAGGGCATTCCAGCTCACCTGCTGTTGGCTTTCCAGCTCTTCTGAAACAGATTTCTAGCTCACTGGATGTACCTTCTGTCTTGTTCCTCCCCCTCGCGCCCTACACTCTTCATTCATGACTCTCAAACAGAAAGTTGAGACGTGGAGTCTAGAATGTACTATAAGCATCTGGTTTCTGGCCTGACACTAATCTACTTTTAAAGTCCTAAAACCAATACAGATAACACCCCCTGTGCATCTACCAGGTGGTGTACCACAGGGGTGCTGTCTCTTGGCTGAGCAGATGGTGCTCTGGGCTACAGCCCTCTTGAAGTGACTGAGTGGTCAGCTCTGTCAGGCTGGGGACCTTGTTTACAAGCATCTTCGACTGCTACATGAAGGATGCAGAAGTCGGTAGATACTTGTGTACATGCAGAAATGTGGAAGTACCCATTTACCTTGAGCTTAGACCCTGGGTTCCAGACATTCGCCCTGCTGCCAGTTCTCATCTCCTACACCTATTATCCTCCTGGAACCCAGTCTTTCCTCCCCACTCAGATGCACCTGGCCTTTAGGACTTGTCCAGGGGGCATTTCATTAGTACTCAAGTGAAAGTAGCTCTCAGTACAATATGTTCTTTCATGGATAATGGGGCTTCTAAGGTTTATTTGGCTCACTCAATAAAAAGCTGACTAAAGAGGTAGTCGAAGCCTTCATCATTTGCAGATCAAGGAAGAGCTTTTTTGTGTCAACTGGTAAAACTTGGGGTCTGTAGGAATTACTAGAATACTCCAGTTAGCCATTCCCCTGTAGAAGCAAATGCTGTGGTGGCTGTTGTGTTTTTTCTGGTTTGTATTATAAAGACTCAACACTGAGCAGATCACGGTTGGTGAGTATAATAGATTTTTTAACAGGTAAGTAAACCTATAAATCCTCTTTACTTTTTGTTTTTAAGGAAAATATGCTTTGCTATCCAAGCTCCAAGATGCCATTGTTCCATTTTGACTTCAGCAAAAAATACGGGACCTTGCCATTAATCTTCCTACCTCTGTTTTCTCAACAGGTTTCAGGAGAAGGGTAATCTTGAAGTCCTACTTTTTACCATCCAGTCCCGGATGAGAGCCAACAATCAAAAAGTGTATACACCTCACGATGGGAAACTAGTATCTGATATCAACCGGGTATAGCAGTGTTTTCCATTATCCATTGTCAGTGGGTTGACTGAGTTTCTGATGAGGGCACAGGGAATGGTTACTGGACAGGATTAAACCAAGCCACTTTCTGTAGTGTTATGAACTACACATGCTGGCTGTTTGGAAATGGTCTCTGAACTTAGTTCTGAGAGGTCCAGCTCCACTCACTGTCCATTAATTCAGACCCCTGTTCAGATGCCCAGAGTCCATTCTTGGAGCCAGTTTTATAGCTTAGTCTCTATAGAACTTTGAGTTTCTCTGACTATGGAATGAATATTAACTAATTAGAAGGGAAATGCTTTCTGATATTTCAGAGGTTTGGAAGCTTAGCACCACTTGGACATCCTAACAGAATGAAAGTAGCCATTTAGTCAGTGAGAATTTATTGAGCACCCACAGAGACAAGTAATATTATACTAGACCAAGAGTCTAAGGCAGGTTTAGGGGAAGAGGGAGCTGGGAGTCAGGACCAGTGCTCCCCAAATCTTTGGTAGCCAAAAGATTGACTGAACTTTAACCTAGGATCTGCCTAGATTCTTGAAATCACTCAGCGTTGGGTGGAAGAGACAGAACCCTCAAACCTAGGTGTTCCCCTATGTCCCCCACACAGGCCTGGGAAAGCCTGGAGGAAGCTGAGTACCGGCGGGAGCTGGCCCTGAGGGAAGAGCTCATTCGGCAGGAGAAGCTGGAACAGTTGGCCCGGCGCTTTGACCGAAAGGCCGCCATGAGAGAGACGTGGCTCAATGAAAACCAGCGCCTTGTGGCTCAGGTAGCGGGGGACACACCGTGAGTGGCAGGAGGCAGAAGCTTTCTATAGTCCCCCCAGCAGTGAGCTGGGCTGGAGCCCGAGCTGGCCTCTCAGTGGCAATGGGATAAACCTCTCCACAGGCCTTGCAGCCCTGCTCTCCATGACTGGGTAAACCAGGATTCACATTTGAGGAAGAACACTCCATGGACTCTGGCCTCTAGGATCATATCCTATTTCACTAGCTAAAAATTGACCCCAGGGCTGATTCTCCATAAGAGCAACTGTTCCTTCCCATTTAGAGCCTGAACTCAAATGTGGTCCAGGAAGGGGAAAGCCAGCATTCTGAGAGAACTGGAGTGTGTGTGTGTACCCTAGATGGCATGGGGGTGAGCCATCTGTTTACAGCTGTGTGGCTTCCAAGTGAGAAGCAGCCACTTCCTGCCCAGAATGGGCAAGTCCATTCAAGGCAGGGTGGTGAATGCCAGCAGACTACAAAAGGGCTCGGTCAGTCACTTACACATACCCACGAGTATGGTACAGTGAATAAAACTATGGGCTTCTTTTAAAGGTACTTGTAAGACATTTAGTCTTTGGAACTTGGCTCTGATAAGATAGACAGAGAGACATCAGAACGCACTCCCTGGAATGGGCTTTCCCATCCAGCAGTTGTTCTGAAGGGACCCGCCATTTCTGTGTGCTTGGGGACTGGCCAAGGGGAGCCTGACTGAGCTGCCTGCTTTCCTCCTCACGGGACAGGACAACTTTGGGTATGACCTGGCCGCCGTGGAGGCTGCCAAGAAGAAGCATGAGGCCATTGAGACGGACACAGCTGCTTACGAGGAGCGGGTGAAGGCCCTGGAGGACCTGGCCCAGGAGCTAGAGAAGGAGAATTACCATGACCAGAAGCGTATCACTGCCCGCAAGGACAACATCCTGCGTCTGTGGAACTATCTGCAGGAGCTGCTGCGGTCCCGGCGCCAGAGACTCGAGACAACCCTGGCCCTGCAGAAGCTCTTCCAGGACATGCTGCACAGCATCGACTGGATGGATGAGATCAAGGTGGGCCCCAGAGGCTGCCCATCCCCGCCTGCCCCGCCCCCCCCAGCACTACCTCAGCACTGGCCCTGCAGTTATCTGTGCTTCCTTAGATGCCTCCCAGCCAAGCACATCCCTGGGCCAAAATGGAGAAACTGAGGCAGTACAGTGTCTGGCTGCGTCCACTTATCAACTGCTTGGCTCCCTCTGCTCCAGACAGGTCACCAACCCAGGTCCACTGTATCTCGGGTGATCAAAACATCTTGGTTTTATGGTAGCACAGGTACCAACCTACAGGACCTAGAAGTGATAGACATGAATCAGGAGCTTGGAGAATCCAGCTCCAAGTAATTACAGTTTGAGTTTGGTGAGAATCCAGACTTCTCAGCATAGGAGAAACTAAAAAGTCTGAATCTCCTCTCCCTCCACTGCAGTGGGTCTTGCTGAGGATGTACATCAGACTGATCATGGAGCTTTCTAAAAATACACATGCCCAGGCCCCAAACCTTGAGATAGATGCAGGAGATCGAGTGTGGGGCTTGAGCTTCTGAAAAACGTTTCATGCATGATTCTGAACGGCACTCGCACTAGGAAGTCCTGCTCTATAGCTTTCATGCTGAGCAGCAAGCATTTTCTAGCTGCATCTGACTCCATGGACATTTCCTTTGAAGGGGTCTCTTCTTCCAGAAGGTATGTATCTTCACCTCTCCTTGTCCCCTCTACCCGGTCTGTCCTCTTTGCCAGGCCCACCTCTTGTCTGCCGAGTTTGGGAAGCACTTATTGGAGGTTGAGGACTTGCTACAGAAGCACAAGTTGATGGAGGCTGACATCGCCATCCAAGGGGACAAAGTGAAGGCCATCACTGCAGCCACCCTGCAGTTCACTGAGGGGAAAGGTGAGACTACAGATGTCTCCCTGTTGAGATTTCTGAAGCCAGAGCCCCATGCCCTGGCCCAGCATTCTGGCACCTCAGCTTGGATAAATCCTCCAGCTTTAGAATTCTGCTTCTTTCATCAACTAATGTGCAAAAAGAGAAGCTTGAAGGAGAGCAAACTTCTCCAAAGAGCAGGCAACTGCTTCAGTAATCTAGAATCAGAAGGTGTTCCTAAGTACCAATAGGGCATCATCTGCCTTCCATTCACTCTGGTAGTTCAAGATATGGCAGAGACAATTTAGAATTCTAGCTTTGGGTCTTAAAGACCCTGCTGCCTCCTTGAAGAATCATCCTGAAATCTGTGTCTGGGCCTTTTAAAAAATAATTTCATATTACGCATTTCTACCAAGAGCTGACCCACCTTATTCCTGAAGTATTAATGGGAACTAATTATAAAGAACTTGCCCTGTCCTCTGAGCAGCTGGGACCCCTGTGTCCAATTCAAAAGCTCCAGTGAAATGGCAGGTTCTAGATTGTGTGGTTCTAGCCTGGCAACTGATCTGAGGCTTGCCCACAAAGCCCTTACCTCTTTTGTCTTCCCTTCTTTCATTCCTCCCAGGATACCAGCCTTGTGACCCGCAGGTTATCCAGGACCGTATAAGCCACCTGGAGCAGTGCTTTGAGGAACTGAGCAACATGGCAACTGGGCGGAAGGCCCAGCTGGAGCAGTCTAAGCGGCTCTGGAAATTCTTCTGGGAGATGGATGAGGCCGAGAGCTGGATCAAGGAGAAGGAGCAGATCTACTCGTCCTTGGACTATGGCAAGGACCTGACGAGTGTGCTCATCCTGCAGCGCAAGCACAAGGCCTTTGAGGATGAGCTCCGAGGGCTGGACACCCACCTGGAGCAGATCTTCCAGGAGGCAGAGGGCATGGTTGCACGTAAGCAGTTTGGGCACCCGCAGATCGAGGCCCGAATCAAGGAGGTGTCCGCCCAGTGGGACCAGCTGAAGGAGCTGGCTGCCTTTCGCAAGAAGAACCTCCAGGATGCTGAGAACTTCTTCCAGTTCCAGGGTGATGCTGATGACCTAAAGGCCTGGCTGCAAGATGCCCATAAGCTGCTCTCAGGCGAAGACGTGGGGCAGGATGAGGGGGCCACACGGGCCCTGGGAAAGAAGCATAAGGACTTCCTGGAGGAGCTGGAGGAGAGCCGCGGGGTGATGGAACATCTGGAGCAGCAGGCCCAGGGCTTCCCCCAGGAGTTTCGGGATTCCCCAGATGTGACCAACCGGCTGCAGGCCCTCCGGGAGCTCTACCAGCAGGTGGTGGCCCAGGCAGACCTGCGTCGGCAGAGGCTGCAGGACGCCCTGGACCTGTACACTGTGTTTGGGGAGACAGATGCCTGTGAGCTGTGGATGGGTGAGAAGGAGAAGTGGCTGGCCCAGATGGAAATCCCAGACACTCTGGAGGACCTGGAGGTCGCACAGCACAGGTCAGAGCCGGCTTTCTCTTCCTCCCCTCCCTGCACTGTGGCCTGCACCCTGCCTCTGCCTAGTGTGGGAGCAACCTCTATATCAGGAGGGCTCTCTCTGAGAGGAGACACAATGCCCTTCACTGCTGAGGCATGCACCAGAGTCACAGGTTTTAATCAGGCTCTGTGGCTTTGGGTACTTTGCCCCCTGGGGCCTTCCTTAAAATAAAACAAAGGGGATCTTTCTAGTCCAGTTATTCAATTACTTTTCAGCAACAGCAGTTCAAATGAATTGTATGTATACAGACATATAACACAGAGGAAAGTGGACCTGTTTGGTTAAGGGGGAGGTGAGAAGTCAGAGCCCCACCACCTCTAGCTCTCTATGGCAGTCACTAAGCCACAGAACACCAAAGGGCCACAGGGACCAGTTTGCAAACCACTGGTCTGCAAGGCCACTCTCTGTCCAGTACTCCAATTCCATCCATGCTCAGGCATGGGGGAGTGTGCCCCCAGTCTGGATGGCACTCCAGTGTCTTAAGTACAGAACTAGAGAGTTGAGGAGAAGGAGAGGTCACTCCCTAGAGCGTGCTGAGGTGGGCCCAGCGGTCTCTTATCCCAGAAGGGTCAGCTTGCATAACTATACCCTGCCCGCAGATGCCGTCCCTTCTCCTACCTGGAGACAGAGCACCTGGCTGGGGAGGGTATCCTTCACGTCAAGGTATCAAAGCCAATGGAATTAGGGCCAAAAAGTAGTAGCTATGACAGTGAAGATATGGCAGGTGTTCTCTGAGGTGATCAACCCCACCCCGACGTACATACCTCTTCTTTCCCCCGTGCCTCTCCATGGAGCCAATGGCCTATGTGGTAAGCAACCAACTGTTTACTAGCCTGGTCCAAGAAATGCCAAACCATGAAATTGGACCAATGAATCAGAAAATAGAGTATGTCAGCACATCTTTTTCCTTTCTGCCCCCTTACCCAGTCAAATGTATGTGGGAGATGGAAGGAGAAAGCAAGAGTTCCACATCCTGGAGACAGAGCAGTAGGCCAAGTACCCAGGCTGCCTCCCCAGTCCTCATCTTCTCTGTGCCTATCAGGTTTGACATCCTGGACCA